>NW_021144419.1:0-35782 GCF_004193775.1 Glycine soja
GAAGCTCACCACCATAGGAGGCCATGGATAAGAGCTTGGAGGAAGAAGGAGATGAATGAAGGGAGAGGGAGAGAAGAGCACGAAATTTTGTGCTCCAAATGAGCTTTGAAATCTGAAGTTTAATATTCAAATGATCAAAGTTGAAAAAATGCCACACACATGACCTCTATTTATAGCCTAAGTGTCACACAAAATTGGAGGGAAATTCAAATTTCACTTGAATTTGAAATTGAATTTGTGGAGCCAAACTTTGGAGCCAAAATTTCACAAATTATGATTAGTGAATTTTAGTTATGGTTCAGCCCACTAATCCAAGATCAATTCCAAGATTCTCCACTAAGTGTGCTTAGGTGTCATGAGGCATGAAAAGCATGAAGGACATGCACAAATTGGACTATATGATGTGGCAATGAGGTGTAGTAAGAAAATGCTCACCTCCCCCTCTAAAATTTAATTGGATTGGGCTTCTACCAATTCAATTAAATTTATTTCCAACCACACACATCAAATATCCACTTAGTGCATGTGAATTTACAAAACTACCCCTAATACAAAAACTAGTCTAGGTGCCCAAAAATACAAGGGCTGAAAAATCCTATATTTCTAGGGTACCCTACCTACAATATGGAGCCCTAAATACAAGACCAAATATAATGACATCCTATCTAATATGTACAAAGATAATTGGAACCAACCTTGGCCCATGGGCTCAGAAATCTACCCTAAGGTTCATGAGAACCCTAGGGCCTTCTTCAGCAGCTCTAGCCCAATCTTCTGGAGCCTCTTGCTCATGGTTCTAGTGATTGGTCCCTTCCTAGGAGGATTGCATCATCCCCTTCCCCTTGAAGAGGATTTGACCTCAAATCTGTTAGTTCCTCCTCCTCAATATCAGTTCCACCTGCAAAAGGAGTTAAATCAGAAATGTTAAAAGTGGTGCTGACTCCATACTCTTCTGGGAGGTCCAACCTATAGGCATTGTTATTGATCCTCTCCAAAACCTGAAAAGGTCCATCCCCTCTAGGGCTAAGCTTGGATTTCCTTTTAGTAGGGAATCTATCCTTCCTAAGATGGAGCCAAACCCAGTCACCCTCATTAAGAACTAGCTCTTTTCTTCCTCTATTGCCTTTAGTTGAATACACCTTTGTTTGGTTCTCTATTTGGTTCTTAACCCTCTCATGCATCTTCTTTACAAATTCTGACATAGATTCCCCTTCTTTATGTATAAAAGAAGTGTCTAGTGGGAGGGGAATGAGGTCTAGCGGTGTTAGGGGATTGAAACCATAGACAACCTCAAAAGGGGACTGCTTGGTGGTTCTATGAACCCCCCTGTTGTAGGCAAATTCTACATGAGGAAGATACTCATCCCAAGACTTATGGTTGCCTTTCAGAAGAGCCCTTAAAAGGGTGGATAAAGACCTATTCACTACCTCTGTTTGCCCATCAGTTTGTGGATGACAAGTGGTAGAGAAAAGAAGTTTAGTTCCTAGCTTAGCCCATAAGGTTTTCCAGAAGTGGCTAAGGAACTTAACATCTCTATCTGACACAATGGTCCTAGGCAAAACCATGGAGTCTCACAACTTCCTTGAAAAAGAGTTTGAGATGTGGGAAGCATCATCCACCTTGTGGCATGGTATAAAGTGTGCCACCTTGCTAAACCTATCCACCACCACAAAGATAGAGTCTACACCTCTTTGGGTTCTAGGAAGCCCAAGGACAAAGTCCATACTAATGTCTACCCAAGGTGCAGATGGGATGGGTAAGGGTGTGTATAGCCCATGAGGCATCACCCTAGACTTGGCTTGTAAACAAGCCACACACCTAGTGCAATGCTTATGGACATCTTTCTTCATATGGGGCCAATAAAACTTTTCTTTGAGTAAGACAAGGGTCTTGTCTATCCCAAAGTGGCCCATGAGCCCACCCTCATGGCTCTCTTTCACAAGTAATTTCCTAATGGATCCTTGGGGTATGCAAAGCTTTCCCTCTTTGAACAAATACCCCTCAGCAAAATAGAATCCATCTTGGGCCTTTTTCCCACAACTCTCATAAATGGGAGAGAAAAGTTCATCTAAAGCATACAAGTCCCTAATATTAGCAAATCCTAAAATTTGAGCTCCTAGGGAGCAAAACAATGTGTGTCTCCTAGAGAGGGCATCAGCTACCACATTTGTTTTTCCCTTTTTGTATTTGATAACATATGCAAATTGCTCTAGGTACTCTACCCATTTTGCATGCCTCTTGTTTAACTTGTTTTGCCCTCTAATGTACTCAAGTGATTGATGATCACTATGAATGACAAATTCCTTGGAAACAAGGTAATGTTCCCAAGTTTGGAGGGCTCTTATTAAGGCATAAAGCTCTTTATCATAGGTGGGGTAGTTGAGGGTGGCACTATGAAGTTTTTCACTAAAATAAGCAATAGGGTGCCCACCTTGTAACAATACAGCTCCAACTCCCACTCCAGAGGCATCACATTCTAGCTCAAAAGTTTTAGAAAAGTCAGGAAGAGCTAGAACGGGTGCCTTAGTAAGCTTTTCTTTGAGCAAAGCAAAGGCTTGCTCTTGTTTTTCACCCCAGGTAAATGCCACATTCTTCTTCACCAGCTCATTGAGAGGTGATGCAATTGTAGAGAAATTAGGAACGAACCTTCTATAGAAGCTTGCTAACCCATGGAAGCTCCTAATATCTCCCACACTTTTTGGGTGGGCCATTCTTGGATGGCCTTGATTTCTCAGGGTCCACTTGGACCCCATTTCTACCAACTACAAAACCTAAGAAAACTATATTATCTACACAAAAGGTACACTTCTCTATATTTGCATAGAGGGTGTTTTTCCTAAGGACTGAAAGAACTTGTCTGAGATGTCCTAAGTGATCATCTAGGCTCCTACTATACACTAAAATATCATCAAAATAAACAACTACAAATCTACCTATGAAATCCCTTAAGACATGATGCATAAGCCTCATAAAGGTGCTTGGTGCATTAGTGAGCCCAAAAGGCATCACTAGCCATTCATACAAACCAAACTTGGTCTTGAAAGCAGTTTTCCACTCATCACCCTTTTTCATCCTGATTTGGTGATAACCACTTTTAAGATCAATTTTTGAAAAGATATTGGCACCATGCAACTCATCAAGCAAATCATCAAGTCTAGGAATGGGGTGCCTATACTTTACAGTGATGTTGTTGATGGCCCTGCAATCTGTACACATTCTCCACGTACCATCCTTTTTGGGCACCAACAACACTGGCACAGCACATGGGCTTAGGCTCTCTTGGACCCAGCCCTTCTCCAACAATTCTTTAACCTGAGACTCTATCTCCTTAGTCTCCTGAGGGTTAGTCCTATAGGCTGGCCTATTAGGAAGGCTTGCTCCTGGGACTAAATCTATTTGGTGTTCTATTCCCCTTAAAGGAGGTAGCCCAGGGGGTATCTCTTTGGGAAATATATCACCAAATTCATGTAAGAGTTCTTGGACCTTTGAGGGTAAGGTATCAAATGTAGGAATTGTGGCAGTGCTAAGGGATGTTTCCCTTGATAGGAGAAGGTAGAAAGATTGTTTAAGAAGGAGTGCTCTTTTAATATCACCTTTTGTTGCAAAATGATTTTCCTTCTTAACAATCTTCTTGGAGGAATCCTTTCCCTCTTTTTCCTTCCCCCTGGCCTTTGAAGACAAGGCCTTACTATCCTTCTTTTTCTTTTGTTTTCTTAATTTTTCTTCCTCATCCCTCTTATCTTTCATAGTTAGTTGATCTTTGGCCACCTGTGAAGGTGTTTGAGGATGCAACACAAATTTAGTGCCAAGATGGGTGAGGGTAATCTCATTAGTTAGGCCATTATAAATTATCTTCCTATCAAATTGCCATGGCCTTCCTAAAAGAATATGTCCTGCCTCCATGGGAACTATATCACAATTAACTTCATCCTTATATATCCCAATGGAGAAAGGTACCTTCACTTGTTGGTTAACTATCATTTCCCCTTGCTCATTGAGCCATTGAAGTTTATAAGGTTTTGGGTGGGGAATGATAGTGAGGTTCAACTTGGAAACTAATCTTGTGCTACAACAATTGCAACAAGATCCACTATCCACAATGAGAGAACAATTTTTATCTAAAATTTTGCATCTTGTATGAAAGATTTTCTCTCTTTGGGATTGAGATAGATCACAAGATTGACCTCCAAGGAGCCTTCTAACCATTAAGAGGTCACCTTCTTCATGGGGATAGACTTCCTCACTAGACTCTTCACCCCTTACTTCATCTTCACTTCCACTAGAGGAAGGGCAAGAAGTAGTCTCCTCTTGACTACTATAAATGTCTTGACCCCTCATGATCATGGTTTTCTTTGTGGGGCATTGAGAGGCAATGTGACCTCTCCCAAGACATTTGAAGCATTTAATGTTGCTAGTCCTTTCTTGGGAACTAGTCTTAGGGGTGTATTTCTCTATGGTCTTACCCTTATCTTCCTTGGGTTTTGAAGGTGCAGCCCCTAAAATTCCATGGGCTTGGTCCTTCCTTGGATAAGAGTGAGAGCCATAAGATTTTGAAGAAGGCTTTCTTTTAATTTGTTGCTCCACTCTTATACAAAGTTGGACTAGCTCATCTAGGTCCCTATATGGAAGGAGTTCAACCTTGTCCCTCACTTCCATATTGAGCCCACTAAGGAACCTAGCTATGCTTGTTCTTTCCTCCTCCCTAAGTCCAGCTCTTAAAAGGAGTAGTTCCATTTGTTGTCTATATTCTTCAACACTCATACTCCCTTGTCTAAGCCTTTGGAGCTTGTCCATAAGCTCCCTTTCATAGTAGGAGGGAATGTGCCTCTTCCTAAGGGCACTCTTAAGATCATTCCAATACTCTACTGGAGGATCCCCATGAATCCTTCGTTCTTTAACAAGGGAAGTCCACCAATAGAGGGCATACCCTTGAAAGTTAAGGGTAGCCAATGGAACTTTTCTCTCTTCGCTAATATGATGGCAAGCAAAGAGTTGTTCAACCTTCATTTCCCAATCTAAGTAGGCCTCAACATTATCTTTTCCGTGGAAATATGGGAGGCTAATGTTAACCTCTTGAGGCCTTCTATCCTTTTCTCTTCTTTGGGAGTGATGTTTAGTATGTGAACTATGACGCCCTCTATAATAGTCGCTAAGTTCTTCACTTAAACTCTTGCAAGAGTCATGACTACTATAGGAGGCATGTTTTTCTCTTTACATTTCTTTCATTATTTTTCTTCTTTCTTCCTCTCTTATTTTCTCTCTTTCATCTTGACTTAATTCTTCCACTCTTTTTTTACCTTTTTCTTTTCTCTCTTGTTTTTCTTTCCACAACTTAAGGGATCTCAACTCATCTAATATCTTATACAAGGGGTCCTTAGGAGTAGAACCCTCACCATTAACACTAGATGAAGAATGAAGACTCATGTTGGTTCCTAAGTTATGGTTCTTTCTTGTTGGGGGTTTGAAAACAAACGGTAAAAGAAACTATGGTTGAAACTAGCCAAAATAAACACTAAAAGAGGTGTGAAAGATAAGGTAAAAACTAATTGGTAAAAGGCAAGCTATCTAGGTGGTTTGACAATGGAGGGTAAAAGAAATAAGCTATGAAAGTAAGCAAGAAATTAAAGTGCAAGAAATGCAAACTAGGCGGATCCTAAGAGTGTTTGGATGACCTCATTTAAGGTTCCCAACAAAACACTCACTATCCTAAGGGAAAATTGCCTAAAATTATTACACACAAATGGAAGTAGGGTGACCTAGCGGAGGCTCCCAACTTACTTCCAATGAAAGGCCTTTTTTTTGTTACAAAATTTGAAAGCAAAGCAAATTGCCAATTACAAAATTACAAAGAAAAAAAAAAGTCCTCAATTGTGGTGGCTATTATCTCTTTAGCGTTTCACTCAATTTGGAGTGCTTCTTAGTCCAATAGCTCTTAAGGTGGTTGGCCCCTTTCTTCTTGACTCAAATTCTTCAAGATATGGCACCAATCCTCCTTTCCAATTCCCTATATAGCAACTCACAACCAAGGAAACAAAGAGACAAGCAATACCAAAGACCAAAAAAAATGAAATGAAAGCTAAACCAATAGAGTTTTAACAAGACAAATTTCCAAGGATTATTCAACAATTAAAGCAATGAAAAGCACAAAAAAACAAGCTAGGACTCAAAGAGAAACCTAGAATGGCTCTAGAGTAGAGTAGAAAAACTCTAAAAAAAAAAAGACTCAAGAAACCTCTAGTTTTGGCACTTGTTTTCACAATAATTTTCAATTGAAATTTCAGAACTAGGATTGGTATAAAATAGGCACCAATTATAGAACAAATTTTGAGCCAAAACAACAAGCACACTTTCCTTTCACTTTCTTTTTTTCCTGGACACTGATTTTTCTGCCAACTTGTGAGATTTTTCTTTATTTTTCCTTTAATCCAAATCGCTTGGTTCTTTTTTTATAATTTTTGTCCAGATGTCTAAAAAATTCAGTAAAAGTTTCAGCTCAAAAAACGTAGTTACCAATTCCCAGTAATTTATACAAGTTCGTATGTTCAAGCTGCCAGCACCAGCGATTTCAACCTAGAAATCAAGAGTAGTGTTTATGTTGCTTAAGGCTTGGATAGTTACAATTTGTGTTTGCTTATGCTCAATTATCTTGAATAACACAATTAAAGAGAGCTTAAGACTTATTTTGATTCACAAATCCAGCCACAACTCAGCACCACAACTCAACTTCATCATAGGCATCATGTAGGAAACTTAGAAAGCAAAAAAAGAAAAAAGTTCAAGAACAAGACTACTTCTAGGAATTGATTTAGAACATGTTATGAACTAAATAACATGCATGAATTAGACTCAAAATTCAAAAGATAGGCTAAGAATGACAAGAATACATGAACAAATGTATCTAGAATTCAATCAACAAAATAAAATTCAACACAAACTTAGAACATAATGTGACAATTACTATGACTAAACATGACTCTAAGACAACATGGATTAAGTGATTTACACTTAGATTTTTGTGTTTTTTTTAATCAATATTTTGGAAGAAAATTTAGATCTAAGGTTCAGCACAAGAATATTATGAATGAAAAATGATAGAACCTAAAATCAACACAAAAACAAGATTCAAGAGTAGATCTACAAAATTTGAACCATAGAAATGCAAGAACAAGTGTAGATCTAAGATTTAATCGGTTTATTTTTTTTAATCTACTCTAAACAGCACCAAACCACAAGACAATGGAGGATATACATGGAGAATAAGATGAAGAACAAGGAATTAAAGAGAATTCACCGAACAAAAAGATAGAGGAAGCAAAAGAACATCACCTAGATGAAGATGCTCTTGATACCACATGATGCAAGCTCCATTGGAGCTTGTAGGCCTAGGATCTTCTTCATCAATGGATTCCTTTGCTTCTTGGAAGATAAATGGCAGCAGAATGGAGAAGGAAGAGAGAGAGGAGACGCCACTTCAAGGAGAAGATGAGTCTAGAAGAAGCTCACCACCATAGGAGGCCATGGATAAGAGCTTGGAGGAAGAAGGAGATGAATGAAGGGAGAGGGAGAGAAGAGCACGAAATTTTGTGCTCCAAATGAGCTTTGAAATCTGAAGTTTAATATTCAAATGATCAAAGTTGAAAAAAATACACACACATGACCTCTATTTATAGCCTAAGTGTCACATAAAATTGGAGGGAAATTCAAATTTCACTTGAATTTGAAATTGAATTTGTGGAGCCAAACTTTGGAGCCAAAATTTCACTAATTATGATTAGTGAATTTTAGTTATGGTTCAGCCCACTAATCCAAGATCAATTCCAAGATTCTCCACTAAGTGTGCTTAGGTGTCATGAGGCATGAAAAGCATGAAGGACATGCACAAAGTGTGACTATATGATGTGGCAATGGGGTGTAGTAAGCAAATGCTCACCTCCCCCTCTAAAATTTAATTGGATTGGGCTTCTACCAATTCAATTAAATTTATTTCCAACCACACACATCAAATATCCACTTAGTGCATGTGAAATTACAAAAGTACCCCTAATACAAAAACTAGTCTAGGTGCCCAAAAATACAAGGGCTGAAAAATCCTATATTTCTAGGGTACCCTACCTACAATATGGAGCCCTAAATACAAGGACCATATATAATGACATCCTAGTCTAATATGTACAGAGATAGTTGGAACCAACCTTGGCCCATGGACTCAGAAATCTACCCTAAGGTTCATGAGAACCCTAGGGCCTTCTTCAGCAGCTCTAGCCCAATCTTCTTGGAGCCTCTTGCTCATGGTTCTAGTGATTGGTCCCTTCCTAGGGAGGATTGCATCAAGTCCCTCATATATCGAGACGCTTAAAATTGAAAACCAAAGCTCTGAGCAAATTCAAATGACAATAACTTTTGACTCGGATGTCCGATTGAGTCATTTAATAATTCGAGACGCTCGAAATTGAATACAAAAGCTCTCACTAAATTTAAATGAAAATAACTTTTTACTCAAATTTCCGATTGAGTCCTGTAATATATCTAGACGCTCAAAATTGAAAACAAAAGCTCTGAGCATATTCAAACGAAAGAAACTTTTGACTCGGATTTCCGATTGAGTCATTAAATAAGTCAAGACGCTCGAAATTGAATACAGAAGCTCTCACCAAATTTAAATGACTATAACTTTTTACTCGGATGTCCGATTGAGTCCCGTAATATATTAAGACGCCCGAAATTGCAAACAGAGGCTCTGAGCAAATTCAAACGATAATAACTTTTGACTCTGATGTGCGATTAACTCCCTTAATAAATCGAGAAGCTCGAAATTGAAAATAGAAGCTCCTAGCAAATTCAAACGACAATAACTTTTTACTGGGATGTCCGATTGAGTTCCGTCATATATCGAGACACTTAAAATTGAAAACCAAAGCTCTGAGCAAATTTAAATGACAATAACTTTTGACTCGGATGTCCGATTGAGTCATTTAATAATTCGAGACGCTCGAAATTGAATACAGAAGCTCTCACAAAATTCAAATGACAATAACTTTTTCCTGAGATGTCCGATTGAGTCCCATAATATATCGAGACGCTCAAAATTGAATACAGAAGCTATGAGCAAATTCAAACGACAATAAGTTTTGACTCGGATTTTCGATTGAGTCCTGTAATATATCAAGATGGTCGAAATTGAAAATGGAAGCTCGTAAAAAATGCAAACAATAATAACTATCAACTCGGATGTCCAATTGAGTCCCTTAATATATCGAGACGCTGGTAATGGAAAATGCAAATCATAGAAAATGCAAATCGCAATAACTTTTAACTCGGATGATCGATTGAGTCCCGTAATATATCGAGACGCTCAAAATTTAAAACAGAAGCTCTGAGCAAATTAAAACGACAATAACTTTTGACTCGGATGTCCGATAGAGTCATTTAACAATTTGATTCGCTCAAAATTGAATATAGAAGCTGTCAGCAAATTCAAACGACATTAAATTTTGACCCGGATGTCCAATTGAGTCCCTTAATAATTCAAGATGCTCGAAATTGAAAACAGAAGCTCTGAGCAAATTGAAACAACAATAAATTTTGACTCGGATGTCTAATTTACTCCCTTAACAATTCAAGACGCTCGAAATTGAATATAGAAGCTCTCAGCAAATTCAAATGATAATAACTTTTTACAGGAAAGTCCGATTCAGTCTTGTAGAATATCGAGACGCACGAAATTGAGAACAGTAACTCTAAGCAAATTCCAACGACAATAACGTTTTTCTCGGATGTCTGATTGAGTCCCTTCATATATTAAGACGCTTGAAATTGATAACAGAAGCTCTGAGCAAATTCAATTGACAACAACTTTTTCCTCAGATGTCAGATTGAGTCCCGTAATATATCGAGCTGCTCGTAATTGAATACAGAAGCTGTGAGCAAATTCAAACGACAATGAGTTTTGACTCGGATTTTCGATTAAGTCCTGTAATATATCAAGATGGTCGATATTGAAAATGGAAGCTCGTAAAAAATGCAAACAATAATAACTATCAACTCGGATGTCCAATTGAGTCCCGTAATATATCGAGACGCTGGTAATGGAAAACGGAAGATCGTAGAAAATGCAAATCGCAATAACTTTTAACTCGGATGACCGATTGAGTCCCATAATAAATCGAGATGCTCGAAATTGAAAATAGAAGCTCTGAGCAAATTCAAACGACCATAACTTTTGACTCGGATGTTTGATTGAGTCATTTAATAACTCGAGACACTCGAAATTTAATACAGAAGCTGTCAGCTAATTCAACCGACAATAACTTTTGACTCGGATGTCCAATTGAGTCCCTTAATAATTCAAGATGCTCGAAATTGAAAACAAAAGCTCTGAGCAAATTCAAACGATAATAAGTTTTTACTGGAAAGTCCGATTCAGTCATGTACTATATCGAGACGCACAAAATTGAAAACAGAAACATTGAGCAAATTCAAACGAAAATAACTTTTTACTCGAACATCCGATTGATTCCCATAATATATCGAGACCCTCAAAATAGAAAACAGAAGCTCTAAGCAAATTCAAATGACAATAACTTTTGAGTCGGATGTCCGATAGAGTCATTTTATAACTCGAGACGCTCAAAATTGAATACAGAAGCTCTGAGCATATTCAAATTAGAATAACTTTTGACTCAGATGTCCGATTCAGTCATATAATAATTCAAGACGCTTGATATTGAATACAGAAGCTCTGAGCAAATTCAAACGAATATAACCTTTTACTCGGAAGTCCGATTAAGTCTTATAGTATATCGAGATACATGAAATTGAAAACTGAAACTCTGAGCAAATACAAACGACAATAACTTTGAACTCGGATGTCCGATTGAGTCCCATCATATATCAAGACGCTCGAAATTGAAAACAGAAGCTCCAAGCAAATTCAAATGACAATAACTTTTTCCTCAGATGTTCGATAGAGTCCCTTAATATATTGAGATGCCAGAAATTGAATACAGAAGCTTTGAGTAAATTCAAACGACAATTAGTTTTGACTCGGATGGTCGATTGAGTCCCGTAATATATCGAGATGCTTGAAAATGAAAATGGAAGCTTCTAAAAAATGCAAACAATAATAATTGTCAACTCGGATGTCCGATTCAGAATAGCAATATATCGAGACGCTGGTAATGGAAAATGGAAGCTCGTATAAAATGCAAATCGCAATAACTTTTAACTCGGATGATCGATTGAGTCCCGTAATATATCGAGACGCTCGAAATTGAAAACAAAAGCTCTGAGCAAATTCAAACGACAATAACTTTTGACTCGGATATCCGATTGAGTCAATTAATAATTCGAGACGCTCAAAATTGAATACAGAAGCTCTAAGCAAATTCAAATGACAATAACTTTTGACTCGGATGTCCGATAGAGTCATTTTATAATTCGAGACGCTCAAAATTGAATATAGGAGCTCTCACCAAATTTAAATGACAATAAATTTTTACTCGAATGTCCGATTGAGTCCCGTAATATATCTAGATGCTCAAAATTGAAAACAGAAGCTCTGTGCAAATTCAAGCAAAAGTAACTTTTGACTCAAATGTCCGATTGAGTCATTTAATAATTCAAGACACTTGAAATTGAATATAGAAGCTCACACAAAATTCAAATGACAATAACTTTTTACTCGGATGTCTAATTGAGTCCAGTAATATATCGAGACGCTCAAAATTGAAAACAGAAGCTCTAAGCAAATTCAAACGACAATAACTTTTGACTTGGATGTCCGATTGAACCATTTAATAATTCGAGACGCTCGAAATTGAATACAGAAGCTCTCAGCAAATTGAAACAACAATAAATTTTGACTCGGATGTCTAATTTACTCCCTTAATAATTCAAGAGGCTCGAAATTGAATATAGAAGCTCTCAACAAATTCAAATGACAATAACTTTTTACTAGAAAGTTCGCTTGAGTCCTGTAGTATATCGAGACGCACGAAATTGAGAACAGTAACTCTAGCCAAATTCAAAAAACCATAACTTTTTTCTCGGATGTCCGATTGAGTCCCTTCATATATTAAGACGCTCGAAATTGATAACAGAAGCTCTGAGCAAATTCAATTGACAACAACTTTTTCCTCAGATGTCCGATTGTGTCCCGTAATATATCGAGCTGCTCGTAATTGAATACAGAAGCTGTGAGCAAATTCAAACGACAATGAGTTTTGACTCGGATTTTCGATTGAGTCCCGTAATAAATCGAGATGCTCGATATTGAAAATGGAAGCTCGTAAAAAATGCAAACAATAATAACTGTCAACTCGAATGTCCGATTGAGTCCCGTAATATATCGAGACGCTGGTAATGGAAAACGGAAGATCGTAGAAAATGCAAATCGCAATAACTTTTAACTCAAATGATCGATTGAGTCCCATAATAAATCGAGACGCTCGAAATTGAAAATAGAAGCTCTGAGCAAATTCAAACGACCATAACTTTTGACTCGGATGTCTGATTGAGTCATTTAATAACTCGAGACACTCGAAATTTAATACAGAAGCTGTCAGCAAATTCAACCGACAATAACTTTTGACTCGGATGTCCAATTGAGTCCCTTAATAATACAAGACGCACAAAATTGAAAACAAAAACATTGAACAAATTCAAACGACAATAACTTTTTACTCGAACATCCGATTGATTCCCATAATATATCGAGACGCTCAAATTAGAAAACAGAAGCTCTAAGCAAATTCAAATGACAATAACTTTTGAGTCGGATGTCCGATTGAGTCATTTAATAATTCTTGACGCTCAAAATTGAATACAGAAGCTCTGAGCATATTCAAATTAGAATAACTTTTGACTCGGATGTTCAATTCAGTCATTTAATAATTCGAGACGCTTGATATTGAATACTGAAGCTCTGAGCAAATTCAAACGACAATAAATTTTTACTCGGAAGTCCGATTAAGTCTTAAGTATATCGAGATACATGAAATTGAAAACTGAAACTCTGAGCAAATTCAAACGACAATAACTTTAAACTCGGATGTCCGATTGAGTCCCATCATATATCAAGACGCTCGAAATTGAAAGCAGAAGCTCCAAGCAAATTCAAATGACAATAACTTTTTCCTCAGATGTTCGATAGAGTCCCTTAATATATCGAGATGCCATAAATTGAATACGGAAGCTTTGAGCAAATTCAAACGACAATAAGTTTTGACTCGGATGGTCGATTGAGTCCCGTAATATATCGAGATGCTTGAAAATGAAAATGGAAGCTTGTAAAAAATGCAAACAATAATAATTGTCAACTCGGATGTCCGATTGAGTATTGCAATATATCGAGATGCTGGTAATGGAAAACGGAAGCTCGTATAAAATGCAAATCGCAATAACTTTTAACTCGGATGATTGATTAAGTCCCGTAATATATCGAGACGCTCGAAATTGAAAACAAAAGCTCTGAGCAAATTCAAACGACAATAACTTTTGACTCGGATGTCCGATTGAGTCATTTAATAATTCTTGACACTCAAAATTGAATACAACAGCTCTCACAAAATTTAAATGACAATAACGTTTTGCTCGAATGTCCGATTGATACCTATAATATATCTAGATGCTCAAAATTGAAAACAGAAGCTCTGAGCAAATTCAAACGAACGTAACTTTTGACAGGGATGTCTGATTGAGCCATTAAATAATTCGAGACGCTCAAATTGAAAACAGAAGCTCTGAGCAAATTCAAACGACAATAACTTTTGACTCGGATGTCCAATTGAGTCCCTTAATAATTCTAGATGCTCGAAATTGAAAACAGAAGCTCTTAGAAAATTCATACAATAATAAATTTTTACTGGAAAGTCCAATTGAATCCTGTAGTATATCGAGACGCACAAAATTAAAAACTGAGACACTGAGCAAATTCAAACGAGAATAAGTTTTTACTCGGATGTCCGATTGAGTCTCGTCATACATCAAGATGCTCGAAATTGAAAACAGAAGCTTCGAGCAAAGTCAAATGACAATAACCTTTTACTCGGATGTCTGATTGAGTCCAGTAATATATCGAGACGCTCAAAATTGAAAATAGAAGCTCTGAGTAAATTCAAATGACAATAACTTTTGACTCGGATGTCCAATTGAGTCATTTCATAATTCTTGACACTCAAAATTGAATACAGAAGCTCTCACAAAATTCTAATGACAATAACTTTTTGCTTAGGTGTCTGATTGATAACCGTAATATATCTAGACACACAAAATTGATAACATAAGCTCTGAACAAATTCAAACGAAAGTAACTTTTGACACGGATGTCCGATTGAGTCATTAAATAATTCATGACGCTCAAAATTGAAAACAGCAGCTCTGAGCAAATTCAAACGATAATAACTTTTGACTCGGTTGTCCAATTGAGTCCCTTAATAATTCAAGATGCTCAAAATTAAAAATAGAAGCTCTGAGAAAATTCAAACGATAATAAATTTTTACTGGAAAGTCCGATTGAATCCTGTAGTATATCGAGACTCACAAAATTGAAAACATAAACTCTAAGTAAATTCAAACGACAATAAGTTTTTACTCGGATGTCCCATTGAGTCCCGTCATATATCAAAATGTTCGAAATTGAAAACAGAAGCTTCGAGCAAATTCAAATGACAATAACTTTTTACTCGGATGTCCGATTGAGTCCAGTAATATATCGAGATGCTAAAACATGAAAACAGAAGCTCTGAGCAAATTCAAACGACAATAACATATGACTCGTATGTCCGATTAAGTCATTTAATAATTCTTGACGCTCCAAATTGAATAGAGAAGCTCTCACAAAATTCAAATGACAATAACTTTTTGCACGGATGTCCGATTGATACCCGTAATATATCTAGACGCTCAAAATTGAAAAGAGAAGCTCTAAGGAAATTGAAACGACAATAACTTTTTACTCGGATGTCCAATTGAGAACCTTAATAATTATAGATGCTCGAAATTAAAAACATAAGCTCTGAGAAAATTCAAACGATAATAAATTTTTACTGGAAAGTCCGATTGAATCCTGCAATATATCGAGACTCGCAAAATTTAAAACAAAAACTTTGAGGAAATTCAAACGACAATAAGTTTTTACTCGGATGTCCAATTGAGTCCCGTCATATATCAAGATGCTCAAAATTGAAAAAAGAAGCTTCGAGCAAAGTCCAATGACAATAACTTTTTACTCGGATGTCTGATTGAGTCCAATAATATATCGAGACGCTCAAAATTGAAAACAGAAGCTCTAAGCAAATTCAAACGACAATAACTTTTCACTCAGATGTCCGATTGAGTCATTTAATAATTCTTGACACTCAAAATTGAATACAGAAGCTCTCACAAAATTCAAATGACAATAAATTTTTGCTTAGATGTCCGATTGATACCCGTAATATATCTAGACGCTCAAAATTAAAAACAGAAGCTCTGAGCAAATTCAAACGAAAGTAACTTTTGACACGGATGTCCGATTGAATCCTGTATTATATCGAGACTCACAAAATTGAAAATAGAAACTCTGAGGAAATTCAAACGACAATAAGTTTTTACTCGGATGTCCGATTGAGTCCCGTAGTATATCGAGACTCACAAAATTGAAAACAGAAACTCTGAGGAAATTCAAACGACAATAAGTTTTTACACGGATGTCCGATTGTGTCCCGTCATATATCAAGATGCTCGAAATTGAAAATAGAAGCTTCGAGCAAATTCAAATAATAATAACTTTTTCCTCAGATGTTCGATTGAGTCTCGTAATATATCAAGACGCACAAAATTGAATACAGAAGCTCTGAGCAAATTCAAATGACAATAAGTATATTGACTTGGATTTTCGATTGTGTCCCGTAATATATCGAGATGGTCGAAATTGAAAATGAAAGCTCGTAAAAAATGCAAACAATAATAACTGTTAACTCCGATGTCCAATTGAGTCCTGTAATATATCGAGACGTTGGTAAGGGAAAACAGTAGCACGTAGAAAATGCAAATCGCAATAACTTTTAACTCTGATGACCGATTGTGTCCCGTAATATATTGAGACGCTCGAAATTGAAAACAGAGGCTCTGAGCAAATTCAAATGACAATAAATTTTGACTCGGATGTGCGATTGAGTCCCTTTATAAAACGAAAAGCTCTAAATTGAAAATAAAAGCTCCTAGCAAATTCAAACGACAATAACTTTTTATTGGGATGTCCGATTGAGTCCCCTAATATATCGAGACGCTCAAAATTGAAAATCAAAGCTCTTAGCAAATTCAAATGACAATAACTTTTGACTCGGATGTCCGATTGAGTCATTTAATAATTCGAGATGCTTGAAATTGAATACAGAAGCTATCAGCAAATTCAAACGACAATAACCTTTGACTCGGATGTCCAATTGAGTCCCTTAATAATTGAAGATGCTTGAAATTGAAAACAAAAGCTCTGATCAAATTCAAACGATAATAAGTTTTTACTGGAATGTCCGATTCAATCCTATAGTATATCGAGACGCACGAAATTGAAAACAGAAACATTGAGCAAATTCAAACGATAATAACTTTTTACTCCGATGTTCGATTGAATCTCGTAATATATCGAGACGCTCGGAATTGAATACAGAAGCTCTGAGCAAATTCAAATAACAATTAGTATTGACTAGGATTTTCGATTGAGTCCCGTAATATGGAGATGGTCGAAATTCAAAATGGAAGCTCGTAAAAAATGCAAACAATAATAACTGTTAACTCGGATGTCCGATTGAGTTCCGTAATATATCAAGACACTGGTAATGGAAAACAGAAGCTCGTAGAAAATGCAAATCGCAATAACTTTTAACTCGGATGACCGATTGAGTCCTGTAATAAATTGAGACGCTCAAAATTGAAAACAGAAGCTCTAAGCAAATTCAAACGACAATATCTTTTGAATCGGATGTCCGATTGAGTCATTTAATAATTCTTGACGCTCGAAATTGAATACAGAAGCTCTCACCAAATTTAAATGACAATAACTTTTTACTCGTATGTCTGATTGTGTCCCGTAATATATCTAGACGCTCAAAATTGAAAACAAAAGCTCTGAGCAAATTCAAATGAATGTAACTTTTGACTTAGATGTCCGATTGAGTCATTTAATAATTCAAGACGCTCGAAATTGAATATAGAAGCTCTCACAAAATTCAAACGACAATAACTTTTTACTGGAAAGTTCGAGTGAGTCCTGTAGTATATCGAGATGCACGAAATTGAAAACAGTAACTCTAAGCAAATTCAAAAGACAATAAATTTTTACTCAGATGTCAAATTGAGTCCCTTCATATATCGAGATGCACGAAATTGAAAATAGAAATACTTAGCAAATTCAAATGACAATAACTTTTACTCGGATGTTCGATTGATTCCCAAAATATATCGAGACACTCAAAATTGAAAATAGACGCTCTAAGCAAATTCAAACGACAATAACTTTAGACTCGAATGTCCGATTGAGTTATTTAATAGTTTATGACGGTCAAAATTGAATACAGAAGCTCTCACAAAATTCAAATGACAATAACTTTTTGCTTGGATGTCCAATTGACTCCCGTAATATATCTAGACACTCAAAATTGAAAACAAAAGCTATGAGCACATTCAAACGAAAGTAACTTTTGACATTGATGTCCGATTGAGTTATTTAACAATTCGAGACGCTCAAAATTGAAAATAAAAGCTCTAAGCAAATTCAAAGGACAATAACTTTTGACTCGAATGTCCAATTGAGTCCTTTAATAATTCTAGATGCTCGAAATTGAAAACAGAAGTTCTGAGAAAATTCAAATGACAATAACTTTTTTACTGGAAAGTCCGATTGAGTCCTGAAGTATAATGAGACGCACCAAATTGAAAACAGTAACTCTAAAAAAATTCAAACAACCATAACTTTTTACTCGGATGTCCGATTGAGTCCCATAATATATCGAGACGCTCGAAATTGAAAATAGAAGCTCTGAGAAAATTCAAACGACAATAACTTATGACTCGGATGTCCGATTGAGTCATTTAATAATTCCAGACTCTCGAAATTGAATACAGAAGCTATCAGCAAATTCAAACGACAATAACTTTTTACTCGGATGTCTGATTGAGTCATTTAATAATTCTTCATGCTCAAAATTGAATACAGAAGCTCTCACAAAATTCAAATGACAATAGCTTTTTGCTCGGATGTTCGATTGATACCCGTAATATATCTAGACGCTCAAAATTGAAAACAGAAGCTTTGAGCAAATTCAAACGTAAGTAACTTTTGAAACGAATGTCGGATTCAGTCATTTAATAATTCGAGATGCTCAAAATTGAAAACAGAAGCTCTGAGCAAATTCAAAGGACAATAACTTTTGACTCGGATGTCCAATTGAGTCCTTTAATAATTCTAGATGCTCGAAATTGAAAACATAAGCTCTGAGAAAATTCACATGACAATAACTTTTTACTGGAAAGTCCGATTGAGTCCGGTAGTATCATGAGACGCCCCAAATTGAGAACAGTAACTCTAAGCAAATTCAAACGACAATAACTTTTTACTCGGATGTCCGATTGAGTCCCATAATATATCGAGACGCTCGAAATTGAAAATAGAAGCTCTGAGCAAATTCAAACGACAATAACTTATGACTCGGATGTCCGATTGAGTCATTTAATAATTCGAGACTCTCGAAATTGAATACAAAAGCTGTCAGCAAATTCAAACGACAATAACTTTTTACTCGGATGTCCGATTGAGTCATTTAATAATTCTTGATGCTAAAAAATGAATACACAAAATTCAAATGACAATAACTTTTTGCTCGGATGTCCGATTGATACCCGTAATATATCTAGACGCTCAAAATTGAAAACAGAAGCTTTGAGCCAATTCAAACGTAAGTAACTTTTGAAACGAATGTCGGATTCAGTCATTTACTAATTCGAGACACTCAAAATTGAAAACCGAAGCTCTGAGCAAATTCAAACGACAATAAGTTTTTACTAGAAAGTCTGATTCAGTCATGTAGTATATCGAGACGAACAAAATTGAAAATAGAAACATTTTACGCGGATGTCCGATTGAAAACAAAAGCTCTGAGCACATTCAAACGAAAGTAACTTTTGACATGGATGTCCGATTGAGTTATTTAATAATTCGAGACGCTCAAAATTGAAAATAAAAGCTCTAAGCAAATTCAAAGGACAATAACTTTTGACTCGAATGTCCAATTGAGTCCTTTAATAATTCTAGATGCTCAAAATTGAAAATAGACGCTCTAAGCAAATTCAAACGACAATAACTTTAGACTCGGATGTCCAATTGATTTATTTAATAATTTATGACGGTCAAAATTGAATACAGAAGCTCTCACCAAATTTAAATGAAAATAACTTTTTACTCTGATGTCCGATTGAGTCCCGTAATATATCAAGACGCTCAAAATTGAAAACAGACGCTCTGAGCAAATTCAAACGACAATAAGTTTTTACTAGAAAGTCTGATTCAGTCATGTAGTATATCGAGACGAACGAAATTAAAAATAGAAACATTTTACGCGGATGTCCGATTGAAAACAAAAGCTCTGAGCACATTCAAACGAAATTAACTTTTGACACAGATGTCGGATTGAGTCCTTTAATAATTCGAGACGCTCAAAATTGAAAATAGAAGCTCTGAGGAAATTCAAAGGACAATAACTTTTGACTCGGATATCCAATTGAGTCCCTTAATAATTCTAGGTGCTCGAAATTGAAAATAGAAGCTCTGAGAAATTTCAAACGATAATAAATTTTTACTGGAAAGTCCGATTGAATCGTGTAGTATATCGAGACTCACAAAATTGAAAATAGAAACTCTGAGGAAATTCAAACGACAATTAGTTTTTACTCGGATGTCCGATTGAGTCCCGTCATATATCATGATGCTTGAAATTGAAAATAGAAGCTTCGAACAAATTCAAATGACAATAACTTTTTCCTCAGATGTGCGATTGAGTCTCGTAATATATCGAGAAGCTTGAAATTAAAAACAAAGGCTCTAAGCAAATTCGAATGACAATAACTTTTGACTCGGATATTCGATTGAGTCATTTAATAATTCGAAACGCTCAAAATTGAATACAGAAGCTCTAAGCAAATTCAAATGACAATAACTTTTGACTCAGATATTCGATTGAGTCATTTTATAACTTGAGACGCTCAAAATTGAATGCAAGAGCTCTCACCAAATTCAAATGACAATAACTTTTTACTCAGATGTCCGATTGAGTCCCGTAATATATCTTGACACTCAAAATGGAAAACAGAAGCTCTGAGCAAATTCAAGCGAAAGTAACTTTTGACTCAAATGTTCGATTGAGTCATTTAATAATTAAAGACGCTCGGAATTGAATATAGAAGCTCTCACAAAATTCAAATGACAATAACTTTATACTCGGATGTCTAATTGAGTCCGGTAATATATCGAGACGCTCAAAATTGAAAATAGAAGCTCGAAGCAAATTCAAACAACAATAGCTTTTGACTTGGATATACGATTGAACCATTTAATAATTTGAGACGCTCGAAATTGAATACACAAGCTCTCAGCAAATTGAAACAACAATAAATTTTGACTCGGATGTCTAATTTACTCCCTTAATAATTCAAGACGCTCGAAATTGAATATAGAAGCTCTCAACAAATTCAAATGACAATAACTTTTTACTGTAAAGTCCGATTGAGTCCTATAGTATATCGAGACGCACGAAATTGAGAACAGTAACTCTAAGCAAATTCAAATGACCATAACTATTTACTCGGATGTCCGATTGAGTCCTTTAATAATTCTAGATGCTCGAAATTGAAATCAAAAGCTCTAAGAAAATTCAAATGACAATAACTTTTTACTGGAAAGTCCGATTGAGTCCTGAAGTATAATGAGACGCACCAAATTGAAAGCAGTAACTCTAAGAAAGTTCAAACGACAATAACTTATGACTTGGATGTCAAATTGAGTCATTTAATAATGTGAGACTCTCGAAATTGAATACAGAAGCTGTCAGCAAATTCAAACGACAATAACTTTTTACTCGGATGTCCGATTGAGTCATTTAATAATTCTTCATGCTCAAAATTGAATACAGAAGCTCTCACAAAATTCAAATGACAATAACTTTTTGCTCGGATGTTCGATTGATACCCGTAATATATGTAGATGCTCAAAATTGAAAACAGAAGCTTTGAGCAAATTCAAACGTAAGTAACTTTTGAAAACAGAAGCTCTAAGCAAATTCAAAGGACAATAACTTTTGACTCGGATGTCCAATTGAGTCCTTTAATAATTCTGGATGCTCGAAATTGAAAATAGAACCTCTGAGAAAATTCAAACGACAATAAATTTTTACTGGAATGTCCGATTCAGTCCTGTAGTATATCGACAAGCACGAAATTGAAAACAAAAACATTGAGCAAATTCTAACGATAATAACTTTTTACTCGGATGTCCGATTGAATCTCGTAATATATCGAGACGCTTGAAATTGAATACAAAAGCTCTGAGAAAATTCAAATGACAATAAGTATTGACTTGGATTTTCGATTGAGTCCCGTAATATATCAAGATGGTCGAAATTGAAAATGGAAGCTCGTAAAAAATGCAAACAATAATAACTGTTAACTCGGATGCCCGATTGAGTCCCATAATATATCGAGACGCTGGTAATGGAAAACAGAAGCTCGTAGAAAATGCAACTCGCAATAACTTTTAACTCGGATGACCGATTGAGTCCCGTAATATATTGAGACGCTCAAAATTGAAAACAGAAGCTCTAAGCGAATTCAAACGACAATAACTTTTGACTCAGATGTCCGATTGAGTCATTTAATAATTCTTGACGCTCAAAATTGAATTCAGAAACTATCACAAAATTCAAATGACACTCACTTTTTGCTCGGATGTCCGATTGATACCCGAAATATATCTAGACTCTTAAAATTGAAAACAGAAGCTCTGAGCAAATTCAAATGAAAGTAACTTTTAATACGGATGTCTGATTGAGTCATTTTATAATTCGAGACGCTCAAAATTGAAAACAGAAGCTTTGAGCAAATTCAAACGACCATAACTTTTGACTCGGATGTCCAATTGAGTCCCTTAATAATTCTAGATGCTCGAAATTGAAAACAGAAGCTCTGAGAAAATTCAAACGATAATAAATTTTTACTGGAAAGTCCGATTGAATCCAGTAGTATATCGAGACTCACAAAATTGAAAACAAAAACTCGGAGGAAATTCAAATGACAATAAGTTTTTACTTGGATGTTCGATTGAGTCCCTCATATATCAAGATGCTCGAAATTGAAAACAGAAGCTTCGAGTAAATTCAAATGACAATAAGTATTGACTTGGATTTTCGATTGAGTCCCGTAATATATCGAGATGGTCGAAATTGAAAATGGAAGCTCTTAAAAAATGCAAACAACAATAACTGTTAACTCGAATGTCAGATTGAGTCCCGTAATATATCGAGACGCTGGTAATGGAAAACAGAAGCTCGTAGAAAATGCAAATCGCAATAACTTTTAACTCGGATGACCGAATGAGTCCCGTAATATATTGAGATGCTCGAAATTGAAAACAAAGGCTCTGAGCAAATTCAAATGACAATAACATTTGACTCGGATGTGTGATTGAGTCCCTTAATAGATCAAGAAGCTCGAAATTGAAAATAGAAACTCAAGGAAATTCAAACGACAATAACTTTTTACTGGGATGTTCGATTCAGTCCCGTAATATATCTTGACGCTCAAATTTGAAAATAGAAGCTCTGAGCAAATTCAAACGAAAGTAACTTTTGAATTAGATGTCTGATTGAGTCATTTAATAATTCAAGACGCTCGAAATTGAATATACAAGCTCTCAAAAATTCAAATGACAATAACTTTTTACTAGAAAGTTCGATTGAGTCCTATTGTATATCGAGACGCACGAAATTAAAAACAGTAACTCTAAGCAAATTCAAAAGACAATACCTTTTTACACGGATGTCAAATTGAGTCCCTTCATATATCGAGACGCACAAAATTGAAAATAGAAACACTGAGCAATTTCAAACGATAATAACTTTTTACTCGGATGTTTGATTGATTCCCAAAATATATCGAGACGCTCAAACTTGAAAACAGACGCTCAAACTTGAAAACAGACGCTCTGAGCAAATTCAAACGACAATAACTTTTGACTCGGATGTCCGATTGAGTTATTTAATAATTTATGACAGTCGAAATTGAATACAGAAGCTCTCACAAAATTCAAATGACAATAACTTTTTGCTCGGATGTCCGATTGAGTCCCGTCATATATCAAGATGCTCTAAATTGAAAACAGAAGCTTCAAGCAAATTCAAATGACAATAACTTTTTTCTTATATGTTCGATTGAGTCTCGTAACATATCGAGACACTCGAAATTGAATACAGAAGCTCTGAGAAAATTCAAATAACAATAAGTATTGACTTGGATTTTCGATTGAATCTCGTAATATATCGAGATGGTCGAAGTTGAAAATGGAAGCTCGTAAAAAATGCAAACAATAATAACTGTTAACTCGGATGTCCGATTGAGTCCCTTAATATATCGAGACGCTGGTAATGGAAAACAGAAGCTAGTAGAAAATAAAAATCGCAATAACTTTTAACTCGGATGACCGATTGAGTCCCATAATATATCGAGACGATCGAAATTGAAAATATAAGCCCTGAGCAAATTCAAACGACAATAACTTTTGACTCGGATGTCCGATTGAGTCATTTAATAATTCGAGACACTCAAAATTGAATAGAGAAGCTGTCAGCAAATTCAAACGACAATAACTTGTGACTCGGATGTCCAATTGAGTGCCTTAATAATTCAAGATGCTCGAAATTGAAAACAAAAGCTCTGAGCAAATTCAAACGATAATAAGTTTTTACTGGAATGTCCGATTCAGTCCTGTAGTATATCGACACGCACAAAATTGAAAACTAAAACATTGAGCAAATTCAAACGATAATAACTTTTTACTACGATGTCCGATTGAAACTCGTAATATATCGAGACGCTCGTAATTGAATACAAAAGCTCTGAGCAAATTCAAATGACAATAAGTATTGACTTGGATTTTCGATTGAGTCACGTAATATATCAAAATGGTCGAAATTGAAAATGGAAGCTCGTAAAAAATGCAAACAATAATAATTGTTAACTCGGATGTCCGATTGAGTTCCGTAATATATCGAGCCGCTGGTAATGGAAAACAGAAGCTCGTAGAAAATGCAAATCGCAATAACTTTTAACTCGGACGACCGGTTGAGTCCCGTAATATATTGAGATGCTCGAAATTGAAAACAAAGGCTCTGACCAAATTCAAATGACAATAACTTTTGCCTCGGATGTGCGATTGAGTCCATTAATAGATCGAGAAGCTCGAAATTGAAAAAAGAAGCTCCTAGGAAATTCAAACGACAATAACTTTTTACTGGGATGTCCGATTGAGTCCCGTAATATATCGAGACGCTCAAAATTGAAAACCGAAGCTCTGAGCAAATTCAAATGACAATACCTGTTGACATGGATGTCCAATTGAGTCATTAAATAATTCGAGACGCTCGAAATTGAATACAAAAGCTCTCACCAAATTTAAATGAAAATAACTTTTTACTCGGATGTCCGATTGAGTCCCGTAATATATCTAGACGCTCAAAATTGAAAACAGACTCTCAATGCAAATTCAAACGACAATAACTTTTGACTCGGATGTCAAATTGAGTCCCTTAATATATCGAGACGCACGAAATTGAAAATAGAAACACTGAGCAAATTCAAACGACAATAATTTTTTACTCGGATGTCCGATTGATTCCCGTAATATATCGAGACGCTCAAAATTGAAAAGAGACGCTCTGAGCAAATTCAAACGACAATAGCTTTTGACTTGGATATACGATTGAACCATTTAATAATTCGAGACGCTCGAAATTGAATACACAAGCTCTCAGCAAATTGAAACAGCAATAAATTTTGACTCGGATGTCTAATTTACTCCCTTTATAATTTAAGACGCTCGAAATTGAATATAGAAGCTCTCAACAAATTCAAATGACAATAACTTTTTACTGGAATGTCCGATTGAGTCCTGTAGTATATCGAGACGCACGAAATTGAGAAAAGTAACTCTAAGCAAATTCAAACGACCATAACTATTTACTCGGATGTCCGATTGAGTCCCTTCATATATCAAGACTCTCGAAATTGAAAACAGAAGCTCTGAGCAAATTCAATTGACAATAACTTTTTCCTGAGATGTCCGATTGAGTCTCGTAATATATCGAGACGCTCGAAATTGAATACAGAAGCTGTGAGCAAAATCAAATGACAATAAGTTTTGACTCAGATTTTTGATTGAGTCCCGTAATATACCGAGATGCTCAAAATTGAAAATGGAAGCTCGTAAAAACTGCAAACGATAATAGCTGTCAACTCGAATGTCCGATTGAGTCCCGTAATATATCGAGACGCTGGTAATGGAAAACGGATGCTCGTAGAAAATGCAAATCGCAATAACTTTTAACTCGGATGATCAATTGAGTCCCGTAATATATCGAGACGCTCGAAATTGAAAACAGAAGCTCTGAGCAAATTCAAACGACAATAACTTTTGACTCGGATATCCGATTAAGTCATTTAATAGTTCGAGACGCTTGAAATTGAATACAGAAGCTCAGAGCAAATTCAAACGACAATAACTTTTTACTCGGATGTCTGATTGAGTCTTATAGTATATCGAGATGGATGAAATTGAAAACAGAAACTCTGAGCAAATTCAAACGATAATAACTCTTAACTCGGATGTCCGATTGAGTCCCATCATATATCAAGACGCTCGAAATTGAAAACAGAAGCTCCGAGAAAATTCAAATGACAATAACTTTTTCCTCAAATGTTCGATTGAGTCCCGTAATATATCGAGATGCTCGAAATTGAATACAGAAGCTTTGACCAAATTCAAACGACAATAAGTTTTGACTCAGATGTTCCATTGAGTCCCGTAATATATCGAGATGCTTGAAATTGAAAATGGAAGCTTGTCCAAAATGCAAACAATAATAATTGTCAACTCGGATATCCAATTGAGTATTGTAATATATCGAGACGCTCGTAATGGAAAACAGAAGCTCGTAGAAAATACAAATCGCAATAACTTTTAACTCGGATGATCGATTGAGTCCCGTAATATATCGAGACACCTGAAATTGAAAGCAGAAGCTCTGAGCAAATTCAAACGACAATAACTTTTGACTCGGATATCCGATTGAGTCATTTAATAATTCGAGACGCTCAAAATTGAATACAGAAGCTCTAAGCAAATTCAAATGACAATAACTTTTGACTCGGATGTCCGATTGAGTCATTTTATAATTTGAGACGCTCAAAATTGAATGCAGGAGCTCTTACCAATTTCAAATGACAATAACTTTTTACTCGGATGTCTGATTGAGTCTCGTAATATATCTAGACGCTCAAAATTGAAAACAGAAGCTCTGAGCAAATTCAAGCGAAAGTAACTTTTGACTCAAATGTCCGATTGAGTCATTTAATAATTAAAGACGCTCGAAATTGAATATAGAAGCTCTCACAAAATTCAAATGACAATAACTTTATACTCGGATGTCTGATTGAGTCCGGTAATATATCGACACGCTCAAAATTGAAAACAGAAGCTCTAAGCAAATTCAAACGACAATAGCTTTTGACTTTGATATCCAATTGAACCTTTTAAATAATTCGAGACGCTGAATGTCATCGCCCGTTGGTGTCACTCCAACAAAGTCAAGTAGTGGGAGTCTGTACCTGTTTGTTTTGTAGGTACTGTCTATAAAAAACACCAGATGACATGCATTGCATAACTTTACTGCATCTGGGTGATACCAAAACAGATCACACACCCACAACTTCATTCTTCAATCTATTGCCAATGAATGTATTGATCACGTTCGAGAAGCTTCATCAGATGCTGCATTTCGGTATCAGCTCCTCTTATTGAAGAACGATATGCATTTCTTACATTGTAAATTTGCGTTATCATGGTGCAACTGTTGGCATTGTGTTCCTTCAACGTTAGCAAGATGTTTTTTGGTTTCACCATCGACTTTGTCATATCAGCAATAATTTTCTTTTCTTCCTTAGTCAATCGCCCAGCGTATGAATGTCCAACTAAGGACTTGGCCAATTCATGATTGTGAATCCCACAGATCAACTTCACCATCCAACTTCCCCTCCATGCACTAGTTTCCCATGAAGCCTGAAGGGACAACCACATTTCCTACTCCCAGTGTCTTTTCTAACAAATTCTTTATTCCTGCACTTGTACGTACCACTCCTTTCACAACCCAATTAAGACAAATGAACTTCTTCCTTTGCTACCGGTCTCTGTGTCAGACCTCATAATCACTGCAACAAATCCATTTTCATGGGCAACTGTTCGAGCCCATTGCAAAACATCATCTCGAGTACCGAATACCTACAGCGCAACCCAAACATATTAATTTTTATACAAAACATCAATTCAACCAAATGACTCAAATTATCTATGATTACCTGAAACGTATTAAAAGCATTTGAACAATCCACATGTGGTCCATTCACCCACATTCTTCTTCATTATCATAATCATAATCCATATGAACTTCTTGTGACATCGCATAGTCATACCTCCATTGATCTTCGTCCATCTTAAGGACATATGCATCATACACAAGTATATTCAAATTATCATATAACCACATCCACAAATTTACTACACATTAAATAACAAACATATTAACAGGACATATGCATCATACAGAAGTATATTCAAATTATCATATAACCACATCCACAAATTGACTACATATTAACTAACAAACATACTAACAACTAATACAAATATATTCTAAATTTTATAACTGCATTATTTACTTAAACTAATCTTAACACTATAATAAACAACTAATAAAACATTTTTCTATTACAACAAAATACAATTATGTTACCTAAATCATTTAATATTATACCAAATCATTATATCGGATTAAACCAATAATCCACAATTATATATATATATATATATATATATATATATATATATATATATATATATAAATTTTAAAACAGAAACAAAAAAATTTGTTAATTATGTAACATTCCGGAAGAACTTCTTTCGAAAACAGCTTTTTCTTCCGGAACCAGCTTTTTACTGTTTTTCTTCTCTAAAAACCAGCAAGAAAACATAAAATAATACCCATAAATGCGTACCTCCGACGAAAAACTTCAAATACGGAACACCTGCTTCACGGGACCACCAAATATTCAAATACGAAACACCTACTTCACGGGACCACCAAAATCTTCAAAGCTACACAGGGTGAAATGGAAAGCAACATCAAGAAAAGGAAAGCAACGAAGGATGCAGGTGAAAAATGGAAGTGTGTAAATAGAAAAGGAAGCGCAGTAAATTTAAAGAAAACTACACAAGGGCAAAATCATCATTACATATTCATTAAATATTATTTTATTTTTACTTATTATTATAAAATCAAATTTATTTTTTACTTGACATTGTTATAAAATAATAATTATTTTTTTATTATATATTAACTTTTGTAATACAAATTAAATGTTATCATAATAAATATTTTATATTTTTTAATAAAATATACGAATTAATTAATTTTTATGATTTAATTATACTAAATTGTCACACAAATTAATATTTACATATACATGCGCGTAAAAAAAATTACAAATATTAGTCATAATTATGTTCACTAATTATTTATGTATAATAATATTATTTATTTATAACTTAATTTATTCATTAAAATAAAATAATTACATAAAAACACCATTTTTTTTTTAAAAAAAAATTCCGGAAGACCCTTCTTCCGGAGGAAGAAGGTTGTCTTCCGGAAGAACCTTCTTCCGAAAACATTCCGGATGATGTTCTTCCGGAAAGTATTCCTGACTTCTTCCGAAATCACAAAATCTACTTCCGGAAGAAGGTTCTTCCGAAAATTTTCCGGAAAATGAAACTTCCGGAATGATTCCGGAAGAAGGTTCTTCCGGAAAGAGGCTTCGCGGGAAGGGCATTTTCGCCCATTCACTGTTTGTTTGGGTGCCCCAACAATATTGTTGGGTGCACGTAGCAACTCCCAGTAATTATTGCTGACAATGACACGGAGCTTGGCCCACAGTTGCAAAGGAGTTGGGCCCATTAGCCCGCTACGTGGAGTACGATGTCACAGTGGAGGCGAGTGTTGCTAGGTGCACCTAGCATTATTGCTGGTGCACCCAACATCTAAAAAAATGGCAAAAATGCCCTTACTTGATTTTCCTCTTACGGATCAAGTTGATCCGGAAGAGAGGAAAAATAAAAATTTTGTTAATTATACAAGATATTTAAAGATATTTATTTTATAATATAATTTATACATTTAAAGATATTTATTTCATTAATTATAATATAATTAAATTTATTTATTTATTTTATTAATTATAATATATTTATAATATTGGTTTATTATAAATAATTAATGCTAATCAATCATAATCATAATTCATGCTAATCAATCAATCATAATCATAATTCATGCTAATCAATCATAATGCTAGGTGCAATTTCATAATCAAAAACTGCATTTTAAAATTGCTAACTCTGAATTTTGTGTGTTTTTGATTCTGAAATTTGCAGCTTACTTCATCAAGGTTATTTCTTTGTAACAAGGTGTTCTTTTGAACTTTGAACAAGGTCAGTACTTGATATATTTGACGAATTTTTTTTTTCAACGTTTAGCATTACTTTGGTAGAAGAGTAAATATTGGCTGTAATTTGGATCATTCTTATTAGATTGTTGTTACAATTTGTTTTGACCTTAGTCACAATTTGGTTGTAAATAATGACATGTTGACATATAGATAAATAGTATTGATTGATTAGCATGACTGATTGATTAACATTAATTATTTATAATAAATCAATATTTATAAATATATTATAATTAATAAAATAAATAAATATATTTAATTATATTATAATTAATGAAATAAATATCTTTAAATGTATAATTATATTATAAAATAAATATCTTGTATAATTAACAAAATTTTTATTTTTCCTCTTACGGATCAATTTGATCCGGAAGAGACTTCCGAATCAACTTAATCCGTAAGAGGAAAACCAAACAAGGGCAATTTTGTCGTTTTTTTAGAATGCTGGGTGCACCTAGCAACACTCAGTGGAGGCTCAAGTGGCGGAAGCCGTGAATGTTGTCATGGCCCACTACGGCAAGCTCGACATCATGTACAACAATGCGGGCATCCCAAGCCCATCAGTTCCACCAGGCATAGTAGACCTAGACCTTAATGAGCTTGATTTTGTCATGAAGATCAACAAAGGGGAATGATTGTTGATATTAAGCATGCGGCCCGAGTCATGATTCTAGTGGGCTTAGGGTCCATTCTATGCACATCAAGCATAAGTGGGGTTTTGGGTGGGCTTGGGCCTCATCCTTATACAATATCAAAGTTTACAATAGGGAAGTAAAATCTTTGGCTAGTGAGCTATGCAAAGTTGGGATTAGGATCCATGCATATCCCCAGCTCCAATTCCTACACCTATGGTTTTGGCTCAAATAGGGAAGTTTTATTCTGGTTTGACCCAAGAACAGATAGTGGGTATTGTGAATGGGTTTTGGTGAGCTCGAAGGTGCTAAGTGTGAGGACATTGATGTCGCAAGGCTCCTTTGTACTTGGGCATCAGATGAAGCAAAGTTTATCTCAGGCCTAAACCTCATTGTGGATGGAGGATTCACCAGCTTTAAAAGTCTTACATGCCATCTCCAGATCAAACTGTTTAACCCTAGTTATTAACTGAGTATAATTTCTATGTATTGTCGGTGTAAATCAACCAATCAAAAATCATGTTAGGTATGATTTTTATAATTATTATTATTATAAAACTCAACAAAATTTATGGCATATGATAATTTATAATTAAATGAGTGTAAAATTTAATTATATTGTGAGCGTATAGATTATTTTCTCTTGTTAATTTGTGTAATGTACTATGGTTGGTTTATGAGTATGTTGAAGTGGTTTTTTTTTTTTTTCTAATTTAAGAAGTCCTCTCTATTTATGTTTTGATCCAATGAAAGAGTGGCGTACAAAAATTGAGTTCAGTGAAGTCCTGAAGGACAAAATAAGTAAATAACTGTGATGAGATCAAACTCTTGTGGTATATGTTAAAGGCCATAGATAGAGATAGGGATAAGAGTGAAGGGTCCTATACATCTGGTCTGGCCCACGGGATGGTTGCCATGAGCAAGGTGTGGCCTACATATTTGATAATTCGTTATGGTCACTTTTGTATACACTTTACACACATTTACTATGATGGGACATAGGTGAAGGTACAAGTGATTCCATTCTACGTTTATAAAAGTTTAATTTCCAAATTTTATTCATATCACGAGGGTTACAACTCAAATGTTAATAAAACTTACCCACCTAACTAGCATGTAGTGTGGTCATAGTCTTCTTATCATGCTCAGAAACGTATCCTAATATCTCAAGGTAAATCAGTGAGGAATAATGAAATCAACAATGATTCATAGTCTACAAAGTTATGTTTGTTAATAGGAAATTTTTAAACCTGTTACAAAATCGTGTACAATTTTTTTATTTTTCAAATTCAACACTGAAGTTAGAACCCATCTTCCAGCATATAGTCATACTTATTATACATTTTACAATTAGATTTTAATTGATTATACTTGTTTTGAGGAGACAAAGTATCCAAAAAGGCATCCAATGAGATTTGTCTCTAGTTTTTAAAAATCTATATTCCTATATAAATAAAGACAAAAAAGAAGATTTCAAAAGACAAAACAGAACGACAGGACACAATTTTCAAAAAGGTCGTTATTTCAAATGCAATATATGGAGGTAAGGATAATTTTTAGCTTTTTATATTTTGACACGAAAAATCCTATAAATTTAATGTTTATTTAAATAAGCCAAAGGAATAATACTAATGTAAAAACAAGGTAAAATTTATTTTTGTATAATTTAAATTTAAATATAAATATATTTGAATATATAAATTATGTTTTAAATTTCGAATAAATGATTTAAATTATAATTAATATAAGTATACTTTTAGTTATTGGCAATCTCTTTTAAAAATAATATAAAATAAACATTTATGACGTGTATTGTACACACTAAAATATTAGTTTAAAATATGAGAGTGGAATGAAATAGAAAAAGTTTTTATGAACAAGAATAAAAAACACATTTAAAAAATATTTTTAAATATATAATTAGCTTACTTCACTTTTTATACTTGTTTTTGTATGTGTATTTTTTATTAAAAATTACAGGTATCTTTCATAAGAGACAAAAAAAAAATTCTCTTTAAATATTTAACAAATACATGCCTAAAATTTAAACTCAAAATTATCAATTAAGTTGAAACAATTTCACATAAATTTATTCAAGCATCCTAATTGCTTTTGTATATGTTAGAAAGGAATTTTTTATTATCTCTTTATTTCTTTTTAAAATAATTTAATATTTTATAAAATATGTAAGAGAGTATAAATCCAAAAAATTTTGTACTTTACACGGTTAGTAGAGAAAATAAAATGAAAATCAATTGAAATTAAAAATGTACAATAAAACAAAAAAAAAGGTAAAAGCTAATGGCGGGAAAAGGTTCATTTATAAGGTCACGTGTATCAATCCAAGACAGATTTTAAGTATTTATATACATAATATATTTATCTTGAGTTGAGTTGTAAATTTGTAATCTCAATTCTTAAAATAATTAAATATGTTTTTATTCTTTTAAATTTGGATAATTATTTTTTAGTTTTTTTAAAAAAAATTATTTTTATTAATTATTTAAATTTTTGAAAAATTACTTTTAATTTCTCTTTGTTTATTATATTTATGGTTTTATAATTTGTGATTACTTTTAACGTGAAAATAAATATTTTTTAATTTAATTTTTTTAAAAGTAATTTCTAACGATTTTAAATAACCTAAATACTTGATTCATATGAATTGATGATTTTTTTATATATTTTTTGACTGTTTTAAAGAAGAAAAATAAAAACACAAATGTTGAATTGTGATATTTTTATTTTTATTTATGGTAATTTTAAACTGTGACAAATTATTTTTAAAGAAATTAAATTATAAAAGTTCAGCTACGAAAACTATCATAAATTAGACACTATTAACAAAAAGAAATAGAAAAATTAAGTAATATTTTAAATTTTGAGATATTAATAATTTTTTAAAAACTAAAAAAATAATCATTCAAATTTAAATGCCCAAAAACATATTTAAATCTTCTTAAAATATGTGAACATGGAAATCTTAGAACATGGATAGACATGAAATCCTTACGTGAAATAATATTAACATTTATGTTTAAGGGTTGTAAATAATTAAAATATAATTGATAGTTAATTTAAGTGAAAGTGTGTTAATATTTAAATATGTGATTTTTGCACCAACACAAATACAACTGTAAAAACTAAAATGAAAATATAAATGGAGAGTGTGAGCTGTAAAGACAATGACTTTTATACATTCCTTTGCCATTCAATTACTATGGTCCCACACTTTTGTCCGGACTTGGCTTCAACCCTGCATGGGCTTCTGATTTCTGCCCCTTCTAATCTCCAAAGGATCTAAGAGGCTTTCTTCTTCTAGACATGGTGACGATAACCACATTTTATTTAAATGCACACATAATAATTATTTTATAAAAATAAATATTTTTTTTTATTCAAATGAAAGAGTCGAACTATTAGAAAATTTACAATAATTTTCGTTTGTTTTTCCAATCATTGAATTAAACATAACACAAATATCATTTATATATACAAATTTTAGTCTTAACATAATTAAATATTTTTAAAAACTAAATTTAAATTTCAAAAATTTATATATTTATCTTATTATATGTTTTTAATATCTAGATATATAAGGGCACTCCTATTCAATAGTAGATTTTAAAAAATGAGTCAATGGAATCATTCATTAAGTAGGAAAGATATATGAGTTATTATAAATTTTTTTAACATTGTTTATAATTTTTATGGATAACTTTTTTATATAAAAAAAAAGCCTATAACTGGGTGCGAAGAAAGGCCGAAAGCCCAAAAACTAATCATGAAATAAGGGCAGGTCTAGCTAGAATTAGAAATATGACTTTAATGTACAAGCAATTATCAACAACTGGTTTGCTTATAGTAGGAAAATTTATATCCTTTGTTTTTTTGGGTAGTGGCTTCTACAAATATTAGGAAATATGGATGAGCTACCCAAAAAATTAACTAATTAAGAGAAATGCCGTGGACGTACTCTCAGACATATTTTACCTGAAAACACTTTTTTTTATTAGTTAAAATTTATTAAAAATTATAAAATTTTATGAATGTTACATTATATTTATATAGTGAATCTCTCTCTTAATATTATAATTTTAATTAGTGAAAGAATTAATGTGTATTAGAAGGATTGTGTTTCTAAAACTCTTTAAAGTCAAAGTTTTTTATATATAATTTTAAAAAGTTTTTTCCTCACGAGATACTTAAAAAAATATTTCAAAGGAAGAATAATAAAAAAGAGTTGTTTCGTATTCTCTTGATAAAGAAATTTTTATAAATATTTCAATTATTTTAAAAAAGTTTGATATTGATTGCTTTAATATTATTTTTTCATACAATATAAAATTATATGATTAACGAATTCATGAGATGATACAGATTTATATATATGTTTTGATGCAAGAGAGGACTTGCCCTTGTCTTGGCTCTTGCATGCTACTCTAGTCACTCACTTTCTATCCCTTACCTTATTTGCATGTGAGCCACGTGTTGTCGTCAAGATATCGATGACAGTGTCACGTGACCAGTGATTATGTTTGAAACTGATCTTAATAGTATGAATTATAGAAGATGGACCCTAAAATCTATGTTGGCTACGCAATCAAAAAGGTTTTGCTTTTTTTCTGCCATCATGAAATGATATATAGAGTTTTCTGAAACAACACCATTTCAGCGAGGTCATTTGGAAGTCCGGTTGAACTTTTCTTCTTTTCTTTTTTAATCTATCTTATTCTTATGTAAAATATGTTCGACTTGTCGATAAATGATTTCGATCATAAAAAATTGTGATTAGTTAATTTTTTAATGGAATTTTATTTTCTAATTAATTTTTTATTTATATATAAAACTTGAATCTCAAACCTTACTCAAGAAATTAAAGACTAATTAATTTAGAAAAATACTATTGGTATGAAAATTATTTTTACTGTTGCACGACTGGTGATTTTTGTCATAAATTCATTCATGTGTTTTTAAAATATGTTAATGAATATTTATTTTTTTAAAAAACTCATTGACCTACTTTGTTACAGGTACATTTTCGTGTCTTGTATTCTTCGTACCGAATACATAACTACATAACTGTTAATTATACCTCAAATTAAAGATATGTTGATGTTTTATATGTATGATAAAACGGTAATATTTTTAACATTCTATAAAAAAATCCTAAACAAAAATAATGTACTAAATATCTTAGAAATATAGAAGAATAATATTATCGTTACTTAACAATTAAGAGAATTGTTTTCAAATATTGTAGCACAATTTAAAATGATCAAAGATAGAAA
>NW_021144420.1:0-8965 GCF_004193775.1 Glycine soja
AGGGAGCTTGGGAGACCCTCGAAGGCAACACGAGGTGCCGATTTCGGGGCACCATTCGATTCACGGCTACTTCTTTGGTGCATCCAGATGAACCTGCACGGACGCTTCAGCGCACTGTGGAGTGGATACTACCCACGCCTACACCATATCGTCTAGTGGAGCCCGTTCAAGTGATCGAGGTAACGTCATCCGAGGAAGACCCTGAGGAGGACCTGGAGGAACTACCTCCTGAGCCTGCTGTGGATGCCCTTGACTTTCTAGAGGGTGATGAGGATCCACTTCTTGAGGTGGATTCTCCCGAGGAAGTCATGTCGGCATCTGAGGCAGACTCTACGGAGGATAGTGGCCCGAGGGAGATGGCGATCAGCGGAGGCTCTTCATCCTAGTGGACAGCTTTTTGGATTAGTTTTGTATACTTTTTGAGGGTGGGTGTATCTAGGACTGACTGTTAGGTTTACTCTTTTGTTTTTGTATGGGTAGACCTGATGTATAGGAATTTGATGATTGTATACATGTGGCTGAAGCCACCACTATGGACACCTTTGCTCTGGATGACACTATATATTTTGTAAAACTCCCATATTTTGGACAGCTTTAAATGATGATTGCATTTATGATCGATTTTGTTATTTGAAAAGAAAGCATTAGCAACTTTATTTGTAAAAGAATTTACCGACTGTACTTTATCCTTTTATTTTCACGTGACGACCTAAAGTAATGGCTGGTATATTCTTCTTTTTGAAACAGCAAAATAATTTAGAGAATTATGAGCGGTAAGAAAGAAATGACTCCGAGTAGAGTTGTGAACTGGCCATTCAGGACTTTATAGTGAGGATTTTCCTTCTAAACCTAGTTATGGTGAAAAGAGAAAGAAATGAAAAAGAAAACGAAGAAAAAAAATTATCATGGTTTTTGTTATTTAAATTATTACTATTAAACCAGTCATTAATTTAGGGACGCCACAATTGGTGGTATCAGAGCAAAAGTTGGATTCTAGTGAACCTGTTATGGTCTTGCTGTGTGAATGCTGTGTATCTCTGAAACTTGGATGTAGGTTTCGGGGAGTGACGTTAAGTCACACATTGTGTGTATTTCTGCCTTATTGTCTTGAGCATGGATGTGTGACTGATTCACAAGATTGTTGTGTGTATAAGTATGTATAAAGAGAAGGATGTTGTTATAACTGTCATAGCCTGTGTGGTACACTCTCTCTTTAGGATTTCTTGGGTGCTAATAGTTTCCCTACAGGATAGGTATGGCAGGACGTGGTAGGGATCAGAACCGTGATGTCCTTGACCGCATCACCGCTGTGCTGGAAACTCTAGTGCAGGAACGTGATGTGGAGCCGGCGGAGTATCGGGGACTCATGGCTTTCCGTAAGAACCACCCGCCAAAGTTCAGTGGAGACTATGATCCGGAAGGTGCTAGGTTGTGGTTAGCTGAGACGGAAAAGATTTTCGAGGCGATGGGTTGCCTTGAGGAGCATAAGGTTCTTTATGCGACATTTATGCTCCAAGGGGAGGCTGAGAATTGGTGGAAGTTCGTGAAGCCTTCGTTTGTTGCACCTGGAGGCGTGATTCCTTGGAATGCCTTCAAGGACAAGTTCTTGGAGAATTACTTCCCGCGAGATCTCAGGAAGCGGAAGGCGAGGGAATTTCTGGATTTGAAGCAAGGAAACATGTCTGTTGGGGAGTACACGGCTAAGTTTAATGAGCTTCTGCAGTATTGGCCTCAATACCAAGATGCTCGGAATGAGGAAGATTTATGTGCTCAGTTTGAGAATGGGCTTCGGTTGGAGATCCAACAGGCGGTTAGTTATATGCAGATTACGGATTTTAATCAGTTGGTGACAAAGTGCAGGATTTTTGAGGACAAGATGAAGGAGAGGCAAGCTAGAGGTGTTGGAGGACCTCAGAGAAACCATCCTTTTAGGGGGAATGGTAACAAGAGGATGAAGCCGTATGCTAGCAACAAGGGGAAGCAACCTATGGCTGCCTCCAACATGAGCCAGTCAAGGGGGACTGGGGTACAATGCTTTCAGTGTGGAGGACCGCATCTTAAGAGGAATTGCCCACAGCTCCAGCAGACACAGGAGAACCGTTGTTATGTGTGTGGCAAGGTGGGCCATTATGCTCGAGAATGTAGGGTGACCGGGAGACCGGCGGTAACTGCCAATTCCAACACCGTCAATCGTGGACCCACTAATTCCACAAGGAGCGGTAATGTTAGCAACAACAACACTAGTGGTGGAAGACCAAAAGTACCCTCTCGGGTATTTGCTATGAGTGGATCAGAAGCAGCTGCCTCCGACGATTTGATACGGGGTAAGTGTTTGATTGCTGATAAACTACTAGATGTACTTTATGATTCAGGTGCCACACATTCTTTCATATCTCATGCATGTGTGGAGAGGTTGGGGTTATGTGCGACGGAGTTGCCATATGATATGGTGGTGTCTACTCCGACGAGCGAGCCTGTAACCACCTCTCGGGTGTGTTTGAAGTGTCCTATAATTGTTGAGGGTCGATCTTTTATGGCGGATTTGATTTGCCTACCTTTAGCTCATCTAGATGTGATCTTGGGGATGGATTGGTTATCTACTAACCATATCTTTCTAGACTGTAAGGAGAAGATGCTAGTGTTTGGTGGAGATGTAGTTCCAAGTGAATCTTTGAAAGAGGATGCAGCCAACGAAGGAATGGGGGATGTTCGAACTTACATGGTGTTGTTCTCTATGTATGTGGAAGAGGACGCTGAAGTTAGTGGTATACCGGTGGTGTCAGAATTTCCAGAAGTTTTTCCGGATGATGTTTGTGAATTGCCACCTGAGAGAGAAGTGGAATTCATTATTGACTTGGTGCCTGGGGCGAATCCAGTGTCGATTGCGCCTTATAGAATGTCTCCGGTGGAACTAGCAGAGGTGAAGGCACAAGTACAGGACCTTTTGAGCAAACAATTTGTTCGTCCAAGCGCATCACCGTGGGGAGCGCCGGTCTTGTTGGTTAAAAAGAAGGATGGAAGTATGAGGATGTGTGTAGACTACCGGCAGTTAAACAAGGTCACTATCAAGAACAAATATCCGCTACCAAGGATAGATGATTTGATTGACCAATTGAGGGGAGCAACGGTATTTTCGAAGATAGATTTGCGATCGGGGTATCATCAAATCCGAGTTAAGAAGGAAGATATCCCAAAGACTGCGTTTCGGACTCGGTATGGGCACTACGAGTATTTAGTCATGCCATTTGGAGTGACTAATGCTCCGGCTATTTTCATGGACTATATGAACCGTATATTCCATGATTACTTGGACCAATTTGTGGTTGTGTTTATTGATGATATCCTAGTGTATTCAAGGAATAAGGAGGAGCATGAGAAGCACTTGAGGATTGTGTTGCATATCCTGAGGGATAGGAAGTTGTTCGCCAAATTGTCAAAATGTGACTTTTGGTTGGAGAAAGTGCAGTTCTTGGGGCACGTGATTTCTAAGGATGGGGTTGCGGTGGATCCAAACAAGGTGGAGTCGGTTATGGAGTGGCAACAACCGACAACTCCAACGGAGGTTCGAAGTTTCTTGGGGTTAGCTGGCTATTATAGAAAATTCATTGAAGGATTTTCTAAATTGGCATTGCCCCTAACTAAGTTGACTCGTAAGAATGAGAAGTTTGTCTGGAATGAGAAGTGTGATCAAAGTTTCCAAGAGTTGAAGAGGCGGTTGACGACAGCTCCAGTGTTAATTTTGCCCGACCCTAAGAGAACATTTGAAGTGTATTGCGATGCAAGCGGGCAAGGCTTGGGATGTGTGTTGATGCAAGAGGGAAGAGTAGTGGCTTATGCTTCGCGTCAATTACGTCCTCATGAAGTTAACTATCCGACTCATGACTTGGAACTAGCAGCGGTGGTCTTTGCCTTAAAGATTTGGAGGCATTATTTGTACGGTGCTCGTTTTGAAGTTTTCAGTGATCACAAGAGTCTCAAATACTTGTTCGATCGGAAGGAACTCAATATGAGACAACGAAGATGGATGGAGTTCCTCAAGGATTATGATTTTGGACTTTCCTACCATCCAGGAAAGGCTAATGTAGTAGCCGATGCGCTAAGCCGGAAATCTTTACATGTTGCGACTATGATGAGTTTGGAGCAGAGATTGATAGAGGAGTTCCGAGATTGAATCTAGCAATCGAGGTGCGACCCAAGAGCTTATTTGTGGGAACGTTGCAGATTACCAATGAATTTGTAGACCACATACGCGAGGCTCAAGGGGATGATCCGTTTTTGAAGGCAAGGTGTTAGATGTAATGGGGGATAGGGGTGTGGAGTTTGAGAAGGATACAACCGGGTTAATTAGATTCAAGGGGAGGATATGTGTGCCATCTCTAGATGATTTGAAAGTTCAGATTTTGGAGGAAGCACATAAAAGTCGTCTTAGTTTCCATCCAGGAATGACTAAGATGTACCAAGATTTGAAGAGAAGTTTTTGGTGGCATGGCATGAAGAAAGATGTAGCCGAATATGTAGCAAGATGTTTGACATGTCAAAAGGCTAAGGTTGAGCACCAGCGACCATCGGGAGAATTGAAGCCATTGGAGATTCTGGAATGGAAATGGGAGAGCATATCTATGGATTTTGTATCTAGTTTACCCAAGACTAGTCGTGGGCATGATGCCGTGTGGGTCATAGTAGATCGACTCACCAAATCTGCTCATTTTATTCCGGTGAATATGAAGTATAGAATGGAAAAGCTAGTGGAGTTGTACATCAAGGAAGTAGTAAGGTTGCATGGAATTCCTTCTAGTATTGTATCTGACAGGGATCCAAGGTTCACTTCGCGATTTTGGACGAGTCTACATGAGGCCTTGGGGACAAAGCTGAAGCTTAGTTCAGCTTATCATCCTCAAACAGATGGTCAGACTGAACGAACCATTCAGACTCTAGAGGATCTACTTCGGGCGTGTATTATAGAGAAACAAGGTAGCTGGATGGATTGTTTACCATTGATTGAGTTTACTTACAACAATAGCTACCAAGCCAGTATTGGTATGGCTCCTTTTGAAGCTTTATATGGACGAAAGTGCAAAACTCCTATTTGTTGGTATGATGATGGAGAAGCAGTACTTCTTGGACCTGAAATGCTACAACAGATTAATGAACAAGTGAGGTTGATTCGAGAGAAGATAAAAGCATCTCAGGATAGGCAGAAGAGCTACTATGATAGAAGGAGGAAGCCACTAGATTTTCAGGAAGGAGAAACATGTGTTTTGAAGGTTTCTCCTTAACCGGAGTCGGAAGGGCTCTTAAAGTAGGAAGTTGACACCCAAGTATCTAGGTCCATATCAGATTTTGAAGAAGATTGGGCCTGTAGCTTATCATATCGCCTTACCTCCGAGTTTATCGAATTTGCATCCTGTGTTCCATGTCTCTCAACTGAGACGGTACAACCCAGATCCATCACATATACTTGCAGTGGACGAGGTACAGGTGAAGGATAACCTCACCTATAGAGCACAACCTCAGGAAATCACTGACCGAAGGACGAAGTCGTTGAGAGGAAAGGAGATCGCATTGGTGAAGGTGCAGTGGGGAACCGATGAGGGTGATTCTACATGGGAGTTGGAGGATAGGATGAGAGAATTGTACCCAAGTTTGTTCATAGAGTAGTTAATTTCGGGGACGAAATTCCTAAAAGGGTGGGAGTATTGTAACATCCTGGAAATTTCTATCCGGAATTTTTGGAAACGATGTATTTTGAATGATTATATATAAGTATTATTCCGTGTATATGCCTATATGTTCTTGGTAGAAGTAGGAATAGCGGGGGGCAAGATATGCGGGTTAGGCTAATTAAGGGAGAGAAATCCATAACTGGGAGGTTATGGGTTAATTCCTAATTAATTAGTTAAAAATCATCGTGTTGCGTGCGACTTAAAATTTAACGAAAACAACCTCTAAACCACACTCGGGGTTTCATTCTGAGCGTTTTGATATATATATTGCTTGCTTTCGAAAACTGGCCCCGGCGGACGCAGAGAAACGCGAGAAACTGGAATCAGAGAAACGACACGCAAACCGAGGCAGGATTTTAGCGTTTCAAAGGTCAGATTTTTCTCACTTTTGTGACTGAGTATGGGTCACAGTCAAAAAGAGAAAGTGGGCCCTTTTGCTCCAATCGAATAGGGACATGTGGCAGAGCTTGAATAAAATAATGGAAAAAAGGGAAAACCCTTTTTATTTTAAAACCAAAAAGCTTTTCTCTCTCCTCACTCAGCCAAAGCAGAAATTCAGAAGCCTTTTCTCTCCCTCTCTCACGTAGCTTTCTTCTTCTTCATTCTCCATTGAAGCTTCAAGCAAAGCTTCAACCTTTGGCCACCATTTCTGCCCCAAATCGCGAAAGGAGAGCATTTTCGGAGCCGTGAAGTGCGTGGCTACGAGTGGGACTTCGAAAATCCAGGTTTGGGTGGACTTCTTTCTCTCTTAAATTTCGTGGGTATGGGGTTTTGGGAGATATGATGGGTGGTTTTGTTAGTTTTCTGCTGTGTGATGATTATTTGTGAAGGCATTTGCTGAAAACTTGTTGAAATCGCCATGTTTGGATGAGTTAGACATACCCTTTCTGTTTTAGGGTTTTTGTGATGATGTTTGTGATGTTTATATGCTGAAATTGCTGATGGAAATCTGTTAGAGACGAAGGGTAGAACTAACCCAAGGTTAGAAAGTGAGAATGTGATGTTATGAGTGGAAAAAGAGTGAGACTTTGAGAGTTGGAGGCTAAGTCTGAATTCTGTGGTAAATGGAGGTTAAAGTGAGTTAATACTAGCTTGAAATGTCATTTAGGACATGTAAGAAAGGTTAGGCTGAGCTAGAGAGAAAAACAAATGACCAAAGTGAACAAAGAGCCATTGCTAGGGCAAATTTGGGTGTTGAAGAGTCAAATTTTGATTCGGTGAGATTTTAGGTGTAAATCCAGTTTGAACAAGTTTAAATGGATGTTATGGACTGGTGTGAGGTGAGAGTTTGCCTCAAATTTACCTCATTCTAAATTTCACTTTTCAAACCTAGAAAACCCATTGAATTGAGGGGTTTTGGACACCTAGATTCTGTGTTGCTGTGTTTTGAAGCTTGATTTTGGGTTAGACATGATTGATACATGAATTGGGACTTGTAGGAATTGATTTGGGCAAGATTGGATGAGGGGAAGTGTGGTTTTCGAAATATACTCTTTGTGCAGATTTTGCTGTAAAATTGTGCAGCAGAATTCTGCACAAGTGCAGAAAAATCCATGTATTTTTGCTGGTTGTGGAAAGAGTAATGTAAAATGAGTTCTGGATGTTTGCTAGTAGATCCCAACGGTCAAAATGTAGGCTTATGCACTATAGACTTCCAGAAAAATTTTGGAGTCGATCCAACGGTTAACAAATTGGATCGAAGGAATTGTTACTGGGGTCTTTGAGTGGGAAAAGCTGTGATTTTTGGTTGGTGTTTTGGCAGAGTTTTCTGCCTTTTCTTTGTTTTGCTTGGCTGTGATAGCTTGTGCTGTGTGAATGTTGTTTTGCTTGGATGTTGTGGAAGCTTGGGAGGATTGATGGGGACCCGGTGTTGAGAGAAACGAGGATATGGGCTACGTGGGAGTACGTGAGCTCAGTTGGAGGTGGGCAACAGGGGATGGTGGGTTTATGCGCGCATTGTGGATGTGGAAAACTTGTTGTGCACCATCGCCCGACCGCCACCTAGTACCACATGTGATGGGTACCCCATAATCCTACAAGCTTGAGATGAGGAAGTGTTGAAGGGTGAAACTTCCTGCTTTTATTGTTGACCACAGAGTGGTACCTGGAGATATGTCGCGGGGGTCAGGAGACCTTGGGGACGTCAGGTGGGGTGCTATTGCCCAAAACCAAGCTTGACCAATCCCGACCCAACCCGGGCATAGTCGGTCAGTGAGAACCTGTGATGTACCTAAGCAGGCGAGCTCCTGGCAGTCAACAGATAAAAGGAAAACAAGACCACAAAGCAAGGAGGCTTGTGGTGGCTGGCCAGCTGTGAATTTTGTGTAATATGTGGATTGTGGCCTCTGGTAATCGATTACCAAGGGTGGGTAATCGATTACAAGGCTTAAAATTGAGGACAGGAGGCTAAGATGGTCTCTGGTAATCGATTACCAAGGGGTGTAATCGATTACCAGGCTTGAAAACGAAGTCAGGAAACTTAGGGAGCCTCTGGTAATCGATTACCAGCCTGTGTAATCGATTACACAGAGGAATGGGTCACTGGTAATCGATTACCAGGCATGTGTAATCGATTACACAGTGTATTATTGCATATTTCATGTCCTGAGGCTGTGTAATTCAAGTTTAGCCTCTGGTAATCGATTACCAAGGTTGTGTAATCGATTACCAGAGATGGAAAGCCTTAAAATACCCCTTTTATTGCATGTAGAGTTTATGAGACGCATCGTGTGCAGCACAGTTAGATTCTTGTGAAAGAGTCTACCCCTTTCTCTTCTTTCTTGTAGATCGTGATGGCGGCACAGCTAATTCGTGATCGAGTAGAGATGGAGTGCCTAGAGGGAGCTTGGGAGACCCTCGAAGGCAACACGAGGTGCCGATTTCGGGGCACCATTCGATTCACGGCTACTTCTTTGGTGCATCCAGATGAACCTGCACGGACGCTTCAGCGCACTGTGGAGTGGATACTACCCACGCCTACACCATATCGTCTAGTGGAGCCCGTTCAAGTGATCGAGGTAACGTCATCCGAGGAAGACCCTGAGGAGGACCTGGAGGAGCTACCTCCTGAGCCTGCGGTGGATGCCCTTGACTTTCTAGAGGGTGATGAGGATCCACTTCTCGAGGTGGATTCTCCCGAGGAAGTCATGTCGGCATCTGAGGCAGACTCTACGGAGGATAGCGGCCCGAGGGAGATGGCGATCAGCGGGGGCTCTTCATCCTAGTGGACAGCTTTTTGGATT
>NW_021144421.1:0-19408 GCF_004193775.1 Glycine soja
TTCTTCCACTCTTTTTTTACCTTTTTCTTTTCTCTCTTGTTTTTCTTTCCACAACTTAAGGATCTCAACTCATCTAATATCTTATACAAGGGGTCCTTAGGAGTAGAACCCTCACCATTAACACTAGATGAAGAATGAAGACTCATGTTGGTTCCTAAGTTATGGTTCTTTCTTGTTGGGGGTTTGAAAAAAAGGTAAAAGAAACTATGGTTGAAACTAGCCAAAATAAACACTAAAAAAGGTGTGAAAGATAAGGTAAAAACTAATTGGTAAAAGGAAAGCTATCTAGGCGGTTTGACAATGGAGGGTAAAGAAAATAAGCTATAAAAGTAAGCAAGAAATTAAAGTGCAAGAAATGCAAACTAGGCGGATCCTAAGAGTGTTTGGATGACCTCATTTAAGGTTCCCAACAAAACACTCACTATCCTAAGGGAAAATTGCCTAAAATTATTACACACAAATGGAAGTAGGGTGACCTAGCGGAGGCTCCCAACTTACTTCCAATGAAAGGCCTTTTTGTTACAAAATTTGAAAGCAAAGCAAATTGCCAATTACAAAATTACAAAGAAAAAAGTCCTCAATTGTGGTGGCTATTCTCTCTTTAGTGTTTCACTCAATTTGGAGTGCTTCTTAGTCCAATAGCTCTTAAGGTGGTTGGCCCCTTGCTTCTTGACTCAAATTCTTCAAGATATGGACCAATCCTCCTTTCCAATTCCCTATATGGCAACTCACAAGCAAGGAAACAAAGAGACAAACAATAACCAAAGACAAAAAAAAATGAAATGAAAGCTAAACCAATAGAGTTTTAACAAGACAAATTTCCAAGGATTATTCAACAATTAAAGCAATGGAAAGCACAAAAAAGCAAGCTAGGACTCAAAGAGAAACCTAGAATGGCTCTAGAGTAGAGTAGAAAAACTAAAAAAAAAAAAGACTCAAGAAACCTCTAGTTTTGGCACTTGTTTTCACAATAATTTTCAATTGAAATTTCAGAACTAGGATTGGTATAAAATAGGCACCAATTATAGAACAAATTTTGAGCCAAAACAACAAGCACACTTTCCTTTCACTTTTCTTTTTTTTTTTCCTGGACACTGATTTTTCTGCCAACTTGTGAGATTTTTCTTATTTTTTCCTTTAATCCAAATCGCTTGGTTCTTTTTTTATAATTTTGGTCCAGATGTCTAGAAAATTCGGTAAAAGTTTCAGCTCAAAAATCGTAGTGACCAATTCCCAGTAATTTATACACTTTTGTATGTTCAAGCTGCCTGCACCAGCGATTTCAACCTAGAAATCAGGAGTAGTGTTTATGTTGCTTAAGGCTTGGATAGTTACAATTTGTGTTTGCTTATGCTCAATTATCTTGAATAACACAATTCAAGAGAGCTTAAGACTTATTTGATTCACAAATCCAGCCACAACTCAGCACCACATCTCAACTTCATCATAGGCATCATGTAGGAATCTTAGAAAACAAAAAAAGAGTTCAACAACAAGACTACTTCTAGGAATTGATTTAGAACATGTTATGAACTAAATAACATGCATGAATTAGACTCAAAATTCAAAAGATAGGCTAAGAATGACAAGAATACATGAACAAATGTATCTAGAATTCAAAAAGCAAAATAAAAATTCAACACAAACTTAGAGTATAATGTGACAATTACTATGACTAAACATGACTCTAAGACAACATGGATTAAGTGATTTACACTTAGATTTTTGTGTTTTTTTTTTTCTAATCAATATTTTGGAAAAAAATTTAGATCTAAAGGTTCAGCACAAGAATATTATGAATGAAAATTGATAGAACCTAAAATCAACACAAAAACAAGATTCAAGAGTAGATCTACAAAATTTGAACCATAGAAATGCAAGAACAAGTGTAGATCTAAGATTTAATCGGTTTATTTTTTTTTGAATCTACTCTAAACAGCACCAAACCACAAGACAATGGAGGATATACATGGAGAATAAGATGAAGAACAAGGAATTAAAGAGAATTCACCGAACAAAAAGATAGAGGAAGCAAAAGAACATCACCTAGATGAAGATGCTCTTGATACCACATGATGCAAGCTCCATTGGAGCTTGTAGGCCTAGGATCTTCTTCATCAATGGATTCCTTTGCTTCTTGGAAGATGAATGACAGCGGAATGGAGAAAGGGAGAGAGAGAGGAGACGCCACTTCAAGGAGAAGATGAGTCTAGAAGAAGCTCACCACCATAGGAGGCCATGGATAAGAGCTTGGAGGAAGAAGGAGATGAATGAAGGGAGAGAGAGAGAAGAGCACGAAATTTTGTGCTCAAAAGGAGCTCTGAAATCTGAAGTTAATATTCAAATGATCAAAGTTCAAAAAAATACACACACATGACCTCTATTTATAGCCTAAGTGTCACACAAAATTGGAGGGAAATTCAAATTTCACTTGAATTTGAAATTGAATTTGTGGAGCCAAACTTTGGAGCCAAAATTTCACTAATTATGATTAGTGAATTTTAGTTATGGTTCAGCCCACTAATCCAAGATCAATTCCAAGATTCTCCACTAAGTGTGCTTAGGTGTCATGAGGCATGAAAAGCATGAAGGACATGCACAAAGTGTGACTATATGATGTGGCAATGGGGTGTAGTAAGCAAATGCTCACCTCCCCCTCTAAAATTTAATTGGATTGGGCTTCTACCAATTCAATTAAATTTATTTCCAGCCACACACATCAAATATCCACTTAGTGCATGTGAAATTACAAAACTACCCCTAATACAAAAACTAGTCTAGGTGCCCAAAAATACAAGGGCTGAAAAATCCTATATTTCTAGGGTACCCTACCTACAATATGGAGCCCTATATACAAGGACCAAATATAATGACATCCTAGTCTAATATGTACAAAGATAATTGGACCCAACCTTGGCCCATGGGCTCAGAAATCTACCCTAAGGTTCATGAGAACCCTAGGGCCTTCTTCAGCAGCTCTAGCCCAATCTTCTTGGAGCCTCTTGCTCATGGTTCTAGTTATTGGTCCCTTCCTAGGGAGGATTGCATCACCTAGTGAGTATAATGTAAGTGCCACTTTCAATGTGTCTGATCTATCTCTTTTTGATGCAGATGGAGGAGCCTTGGATTTGAGGACAAATCCTTTTCAAGAAGGAGGGAGTGATGAGGACACAACTAAGGGCAAGGACCATGAAGCACTTGAAGGGCCCATGACCAGAGGCAGACTTAAACAGGCCCAACACAGTGATGAGGACACAACAAAGGGTAAGGACCATGAAGCACTTGAAGGGCCCATGACCAGAGGCAGACTTAAACAGACCAAACACGTCATAGAAACAAGGCTGGTCATTTGTATAGCTGCCATTGATGATGATTGAAGACCCAAGTGGAGAAAGATGAAGGCCCAGAGGCAGAGGCACTACCAAGACTATTAATTGCTGCTGAAGGCCCAAACTGATTTGAAGGCCCAAGTTAAATATGTTTTTAGTTATAATTTTTATTTATTGTAATTTTGGCCCAAACTGTTTAGAAGGCCCATGTCTATTTTTATCTTTTTGTTTAGATACACTATAAGTATTGGTTTTTGTTTTCAGTAGAAGGACTTTTGGCATTTGATAAAATTTAATGAGAGTTTCTCTCTGAGTTCCTTGTTGAACCAATCTCAGACTTATCAAGGTAATCCTTGTGGCGTCTACCTTGACTTATCTTCCTTCACCGGAAGTGGCGTCATCCAGAACTCCATAGCCTGTATCAAACGTTCCGCCCCGTAAGGTTCACATCACCTTCCAGAGACAATCAAGTCCATCGGCATGCGGAGACCATCATGGTCATCTGCTACATTTCGAAGAAGACAATGTCTTTAGTCATTGTATGATTTCAAAAGGCAACAATGACCTTCATTTACATTTTGAAGATGATAATGTCTTCAGTCATTGCATACCTTGAAAAGGAGACAATGCTTTCATTTACATTTCGAAGATGACAATGTCTTCAGTCATTGCAGGCTTTCAAAAGGTGAAAATGACCTTCATTTACATTTCGAAGACAACAATGTCTTCAGTCATTGCATGCTTTCAAAAGGAGACAATGACCTTCATTTACATTTCGAAGAAGACAATGTTTTTAGTCATTGCATGCTTTCAAAAGGCGAGAATGACATTCATTTACATTTCGTAGACGAGAATGTCTTCAGTCATTGCATGCTTTCTGCCGCAACCTACCCTTCGGTGGGAGGGCGACGCGGGGCTCACGGGTGCGTCTTCCATGGGAGGAAAATGCGCGGAGTCGCCACCAACGTTTATTCGAGGAAAACGTCGGAAAAATCGGAAAAGGTGTGGTCTACGAACTTTAAGTGTGAAAGGTTCGGGAGTTGTATTTACTTACGGGGAAGGTATTAGCACCCCACGCGTCCATCACAAGGGACGACATCCTTTAATCAAGTGTGCAAACATGACTTCAATTTGTTTTATTTTCCCTTTTACGTTTTTTATGTCTTCTTATGCCTTTTTTATTTTTTATCTTTTTGTGGTCGACAAGGGTGTTTCCCTTGTTCCTACGTATTCCTTAATTGTTATAAGGAAATCAGACCTACGTAGTTCTTTGAGAACTAAACGTTGGTTAAGTTGTTTTTATCTTTTTTGCAAGATATATTTTGACTGAACAAAAGGTCATTTAAGGCGTTGGACCAACAATCTTTTGATTCTTTTGAAAGGAGAGAAACATTAACGTGTTGGACCATTAACGATCTCTTTGTTTTTGAAATGAGAGAAACGTTAAGGCATTGGATGATTAACGATCTCTTAGGGTGGTCGACAAAAGCGGGGCTTTTGCTCCTACATATCCTCAATTTGTGATGAGGAAATCAAACCTACGTAGTTATTGCAAAAGCGGTAAAGTTACATGTTGATTTTATGCTTTTGAACGGTCCATGTTAACCAATAAAAGCAAAGAAAACCGTTTTAAGGCGTTTGGACCTTAAAACGGTTTTTAGTGATTTTTGCGGACAAAGCTGGATTTGTGAGTTGATTTTAGCCTTAGTTTAACTTTGGTTGTTAGTCAATTCATTCAAGGAAACTTCCAAAGAAAAACGTCCGATTGATTTTTTTTATTATTTAATTCAAAGATATTTTGATTATTTTATTATTATTTTTCAAGATATTTTGATTATTTTATTATTATTTTGTCTTTTTTGGTTTAACTGAGGTTACAGCGTGAACGATCGGTTAGATTTTGTTTTAACAATGATTAAACGAGATTACAACACAAATGATCGGTTGAAATTCATTTTATCATTTATTAGGCGAGATAACGGTTTAAACGATCGGTTCAAGCTCGTTAAAAATGGAAGAAAAGAAACCGAAAGTGAACGAAATAAAGATGAAAGCTTAAAAAACAAGAAATGAACTGAAAGTCTCGGATTCGAAAACTTACACGTTGAAGAACGAAGAACAAACGAAGAACGGATGAAGAACGACGGAAAACCTTCACGGATTTGCTCACATAAACGTCTCAGAAGCGTTACGGAAGCACCTCGGCTTGGATTTTCTTCACGGAAACAATTTTTTTCACCCAAAATAGCTGAAATGCATAGCCAAGGGGGTTAGGCATCATTGGAACAGCCTCCCTTCGTCTATTTATAGGAAAAGAGGGGAGGAGGTTGCCGCCCAGCTCGCCCAGGCGAGCTGGGTTGCTTCCTCCAGAAGCAACTCTGCTTCGAAACTATTCTGGAAGGTCCGAATACAAAATTTCAAAAATTGCTATTTGCACCACCCTATTTTGATAAGTTCACCCCATTCTTTCGTAATTTACAGAAAAGTTATGGAAGCCTTACGGAAGCATATAGGACTTGACTTTCTTCTTTTTTTCTCTTCCTTCTCACCCATATTAAGTGAAATATGCTTATTTAGGGTCATGGGAATTTTACGGAAGCAGTATGGAAGTTTCGAAAGCCATCTTTTAACAAAACAGGAGAGGTGGTTGTCATCCAGCTCGCCCAGGCAAGCTAGGTTGCTTCCACCTTAAGCAAGGAAATGCCCAGAATCCTCTAGAAGGGCCCATATTTGATAATTTCTATTTGCACTCCCATTTTACTAAATACACCCCCTTTTGCTTTTTTTCGCTGATTCTTTTTTCATAACTTTACAGATTACTTAACGACACTTATTTTTTTTCCATAATGTCGCGAAACCTTACGGATTGTGCAACAATCCCTTTTTTGACCTTTGGAAGGTTGCAGAACTTTACGGATTGCGCGACAATGCTCCCTTTCGACTTCCGGCATGCCGCAGAACTTCACGGAGTACCTAACAATGGGTGTTAAGGACCTCGAATCGTTCAAGCAAAAGTTGCAGGCTATCAAACAATGGTCCTCGGACAAAATTAGGGTATGACAGTTGCCCCTCTTTACTTATCTTTTATTGGAGATAAATGCGAAGTAATGATAAGACACTAATTTTGTTCGAGCGGAACATCATTCGGCCGGTCAATATCCCCGCCTGCGGAACCTGTCATTCAGAAAGAAAAGAAAAGGCATCAGAAGCATCAACAAACTTTAGTGTCTTGAAAACGAAAAAGTTGGACAACCACGACACTTCCCTTCGCCATTGCACCCGATCGTCTCTGCCCAGCAGAGAAGAATCTCGCGCATCGTTGGGCTTGAATGTTTTCAGACGAAGAGAGTAAAAACCTGCAAAAATATGAAAATGATCAGCACCGAACGACTAACATCATCCTGATACCATCGAATTCGTTCCTCTCGGTTGACGAAAGGCGCGAATGACCACAAGGTATCTCTGCCTACCACCTGACTCGATGTCCCTGGATGAAAAAAGGTGCAGAAGACGATGTCGGTCTCTTCGCGTCAACGGGCTTGTTTGCCCCCTGGTTGACAAAAGGTGCAGGTAACCATAGATAATCCCGCGAGTCACCTGACTTCACGGGTCAGGACGACAAAAGGTGCAGGAGACAATGTTAGTCTCTTCGCATCAACGGGCTCGTTTGCCCCCTGGTTGACAAAAGGTGCAGATAACAATAAGGTAACCCTGCATTTCACCCGACTTCACGGGTTGTCGCAACCTACCCTTCGGCGGGAGGGCGACGCGAGACTCGCGGGAGGCGTGTTCCACGAAAGGAATACGCGCGGAGTCGCCACCAACGTTTATTTGAGGAAAACGTCGGAAAAACCGGAAAAGACGCGATCTACGAACTTTTAAGTGAAAGGTTCGGGAGTTGTATTTACGCACGGGGAAGGTATTAGCACCCCACACGTCCGCCCCAAGGGACGGCAGCCTTTAATCGAATGTGCAAACATGACTTTGATTTTTACGTTCCTTTTTATGTCCTTATATCCTTTTATACCCTTTTTATATTTTTCCCCTTTTTTTGTGGTCGACAAGGGTGTTTCCCTTTGCTCCTACGTATTCCTCAATTTGGGATGAGAAAATCAGACCTACGTAGTTCTTTTTTATCAAGTGATTCTTTTTTACTTTAAGAGGTGATCATTTTAAGGCGTTGGACTTTAAAAATGATCCATTTTACTTAGTGAGGAAATGAAATGACAAACTTCAAAAGCCTATTTTTTATGGATGAGCTTGACTAGGCGAATTGATTTTAGCCTTTTAGTTTCACTTTAGTTATTAATCAATTCGATTAAGAATGAGAAATCCCAAAGAGAAAACGTCCACTTGATTTTCCGCTTTATTTTACTAAAAGATGTCTTTTTGATTATTATATTATTTTTTACCTCTTTTTGATTTCCAACGTGGTTACGGCACGACCGAACGGTCGGAATTTATTTTAACCGAAGTTAATGGATAATACAATTCAAACGTTCGGTGGAAATTTATTTTATTTTTAAGTTAAGTGAGAAATGACTTAAGTAAAATGGCTTAAGCACGTCAACAGGGGGTATAAAAAGTAAACAAAACGAGAATAAAAAAGCAACCGCCTTCTGGAGGAATATTCCGGAGGGCCCAAGTGGGCCTGGGTGCTATTTGCACCCCATTTTTACTAAGTACACCCCCCTCTGCTGTTTTTTGGTGATTCTTTTTTCGTAAAGTTACGAAAACTTACGAATTTCGTAACGATACTTGTTTTCTTTCCGTAATGTTACGGAACCTTGCGGATTACATAATCATCCCCTTTTTGACTTACGGAATGTTACGGAACCTCACTTAATTATGCAACGATGCTTCCATTTGATTTCCGGTGTGTCACGGAAACTTACGGATTGTGCATCAATATTTTTTTTGGTTTTTCGGCATGTCCTGGAATTTCACAAATTGCCTAATGATGGGTGCCAAGCACCTCACGAGGACCAAAGAATGGTCGCACGTCATCGAGCAAAGGTCCCCGGACGAAATTAGGGTATGACAGTTGCCCCTCTTTACTTGTCTTTTATTGGAGATAAAAGGAAAGTAAAGATAAGACACTAATTTCGTTCCTCTCGATTTGACGAGAGTCGCAGGTGACCATAAAATCTCCACATGCAAATGACTTGTTGTTCCCAAAATTTCACAAATTGCCTAATGATGGGTGCCAAGCACCTCACAAGGACCAAAGAATGGTCGCTTGTCATCAAGCAAAGGTCCCCGAAAATCAGTGTATGACACTAATTTCGTTCCTCTCGGTTGACGAGAGTCGCGGGTGACCATGACTTGTCGCTCCTAGAATTTCACAAATTGCCTAATGATGGATGCCAAGCACCTCACAAGGACCAAAGAATGGTCGCATGTCATCAAGCAAAGGTCCCCGAAAATCAGTGTATGACACTAATTTCGCTCCTCTCGGTTGACGAGAGTCGCGGGCGACCATGAAATTTCCGCATGTAAATGACTTGTTGTTCCCGGAGGAACAAAAGGTGCAGAAGACTATGTCAGCCTCTGCATGCTATCAAGCGTTCTGTCTTACAGATAGCAAAAGAATGTTTATACGGATAACCACTCGGGTATTTCCGCGTATCATCGGGCCCGCCGCCTCTGGATGATACAAGGGTGCAGAATGACCAAACTTGGTCTCTGCTTGTCATCGGGCCCGCCGCCTCTGGATGACAAAAGGGTGCGAATAACCGTAAGGTATCTCCGCGTATCATCGGGCCCGCCGCCTCTGGATGATACAAGGGTGCAGAATGACCAAACTTGGTCTCTGCTTGTCATCGGGCCCGCCGCCTCTGGATGACAAAAGGGTGCGAATAACCGTAAGGTATCTCCGCGTATCATCGGGCCCGCCGCCTCTGGATGATACAAGGGTGCAGAATGACCAAACTTGGTCTCTGCTTGTCATCGGGCCCGCCGCCTCTGGATGACAAAAGGGTGCGAATAACCGTAAGGTATCTCCGCGTATCATCGGGCCCGCCGCCTCTGGATGATACAAGGGTGCAGAATGACCAAACTTGGTCTTTGCTTGTCATCGGGCCCGCCGCCTCTGGATGACAAAAGGGTGCGAATAACCGTAAGGTATCTCCGCGGGCTACCAGCTCTTGAGTCATGGCGACAAAAGGCGGTATGGTCGACAAAAGCGAGGCTCTTGCTCCTACGTATCCTCCAATGAGGAACTCAGACCTACGTAGTTCTGGATAACTTGTGAGACTTGAAAGAGTCTCAGTGTTTTCTTCGCTAAAATGCAAACATGCTTTAGCAAAGAGACAAATATTCCAACTGATTTAGAGCAGCATATGCTCTCTCTTTTTTTTTTTTTTGAGTGAAAAACAATGCGTCTACCGGGGAAGGAGAGTCTGCTGATGAAATCTCCCATAACCATAAATGAGATTTTGGATGTTAGCATTTCGTTTCTAAATGATCATTTAGAGGAAACACTGGGTTCGACAAAAATAGAAGAAATCCACTCAAAGTGTATCGATCTCGCACAGGTAAGTGTTTCATCCTAATTCCGAACCATAGATATGTCATGACTTGACTTTGCAAATTATTTCCTATCAAATCAAAAATTACACGCGTGATCATGGATCAACAGGGCTTCCCTTGGGAATGGGTTCTTTTGGTGGTTTCTTCTTTCGGCTTTTGTGTGTTTTTGGCTTTTGATTTTTCTGGCTTTTTTTCTTTTTCTGTTTTTTTGTTTAGTGCGGGGCGAGAAAAAAGGTCGCTAGCGCACGGGATTTCGGTTGGTAATCAAAGGGAGAAGACCATTTTAGGTTGTGGATTCCTTTCCTTCTTTTTGTTCATTTGGTGACAATTCTGTATTGTTCAGATATTGTCTGGTTAAAAGACCTTTCTGCACATTTCTTCTAGTTTCTTTGATCAAGAACTTTCTTTCCTTCCTTTTTTACTTTCTCCCATTCTTTGGTTGGGAATTTTCTTTCTTTTCCTTTTGCTTTCTCCCACTCTTTGATTGGGAATTTCCTTTCTTTTCTTTTTGACTTTCTCTTTGATTGGGAATTTTCCTTCTTTTCTTTTTTGCTTCCGAGGGTAAGGATTATGGTGAGTCAGGATTTTGGCTCAAGGCTTGTAGAATGGCTAGACATGATACATGTCAGGGTTTGGTTTGGTTCAAGGATAAAAAGGGATGCCCCACATTATTTCCATGACACAAATGCAAAAATGATGATTTGGAAATTTTACGCAAAACTGGTCATGCATGCACCTATGCGGACACTCAAGTGTCAAATTTTTATGGTCATGTGATGCTAGGGCTCAGGATTCATTCCCTCTATTTTTAGATCAACCCAATGTTTCCAAAATATGTTCTTTTATCAATTTGTGCATTCATCCGAGTCCATTTTGGACGTCTGGGAAAATCTTCACAGCATTCACCCTTCAGGTGCATACACATTTTTTCAAAAACTAGTTATGATCAGTGAATTTTTCCAAAGAAAAGTTGGAAGTCATCTCTTTTCAACAGCATGTTGGTTTTTCAGCTTGACAACTTATTTTTTCCTTTTTTCTACCTTTTTCCTTACTCGCCTTTTTTTTCTTATTTGCTCTCTTTTTCTTTTCACTTTCTTTTCTTTTCTATTTCATTTTCTTTCCTTTTCTATTTTTATTTTTATCATGATTTTTTTGTTTATTTCACCTATATACTTTTGGACGATGTTCCTAAACGAAGAACTCTACACGGTTCCAGAATTTCAAACATCATTGATAGTAGTGATATATAAATACTAACGCAACAATCTAAACAAAAATGTATGCGCTGTACAAATGACAATCGAAACAACAAAAACAAACGTTAGTCTCTCAAGTCAAAACAATAACATAGAATAAAAATGACAAAAGAAATATGAAAGAAAACATGAATCTGGGGATCTCCCAGTCACGTATCTCCACTCCCTCCCAAGAAGTCAAGCAAATCGGCCATCTCCTCATCCTCGTGGGCTTCTTCTCCATCGCCGGGAGCTTCTGGGGGTGCCTCTCCTGCTTGGGCCTCGGGCCAATCTCCGGGCCATGCAACCTCTGCCCTGAACTGGTCTGGAGTAGGGCATGAAAAAGAAACGGAGCCCTGGCTCTGCATGCTAAGGCTCATCTGGTACAGACAGTCATGGGTCCGTACATGTGCTCGGTGGTTGGCCGCCTGCTGGTGAACCAAATGCCGTAAATACTGCTCCATGTCAAATGCCCCAGCCTGGCCAGCCTGATGAGGTGGTGGGGGCGCGCCTGCGGCCTGTGGAGCATCACCCTGACCCTGTCTCTGGGTACAGTACTTCTCAATAAAAGCCCGGGTGATGGGCGGCCGAATCACCTTGGTAGGTGCAACGGGGACTCCGAACGACTGGCAGAGTCCTGTGATCAGTGCGGGGAATCCCAGGGCCCTGTTGGACTTATCTGGGTCCAAAGGGTGCCTAGTGGGCGCCATACCTGCAAAAATATAGATGGCATCAGCGATCAACTGAGCCACATGGATGCTCATCCGTGTCAGGATGGCGTACACCAGCTGGCACTTCGGCATGGGGAGGTCGGAATTATGATCGGTGGGCAGGATGTTGCTGAGCAGCAGAGTCATCCATATCTGAGTCAGGGTGGTCATGTTGGTGCGCATGATCCACACCCGTCTTCCGGCAGCAGTCCGGGCAAAATCCTGCCCCGGTATACATAGCAACTGGGCGATGGCCTCCTCATCGAACCCATCAGACCGGTTCCTCCTCTGGCCATACTCGCACTCCTGGCCCTCTTCTAACACCAACGGATATCCCAGGAGCTGGTCGATAGCGTCGGCATCGAACGGGATCCACTGACCCCTAACCCAGGATCTCATGTCACGCACGCCCTCCTCTGTTGGCCAAGCATTGGCATAGAACTCAAGGACTATTTCTGGATCAAACTTGGCCATGGGAGTAACCAGTGGTGCCCACCGCCGGCGCCCTATTTCCTCCTGGAAATCAGTATACTCGTCGTCCCTGAGCTGGACGCGTCGCTCCCGGAGAAACGACCACCCCTTGATGGCTTCGAAGCGCTGCTGGTGTACCGCGCTCCTAAAGCGGTGACTATCATACTCCGGAGCGGAACTAGTTCCTTCTGCTGCCTTGTCCTTCCTGGACCTCTTTGAGGCAAGCTTCCTCGGGGCCATTTCCTGCGAAGGCAAACATTTGGAAAGTTAGTTTTACCAGTGGGATACTATTCTTAAAACAAAAATGACATACAACCTCCTCCCATAAATACAAACATCAATGTAAATTTAGAGGAAGCTTATGCGCATATTTCCTTACAAACGTTCTCTTGCACAAGACATTCTATTAACCAAAAAAAATGCACCCATATACAATCAAGGCAGCTTCGTTACCTAGATTATTTACACGTACTTCCAAGGTGTATTTGTTACTTACATCACACACCTCCTTGGCTAAATTCACATACATGCATACTCAAAGCATTTTGGGGTACCAAAAATTGCACATGTGCACATCTTGGTATTTCTAATACCTATACATACACAAACTTCATGATGAATCTTGACTATCTACACAATAAGGTGCTACATTTTATGCTCTTTTCAAGTTTTTGCTACCTAAAGCCGCATGCAAATTCAAGTATATTTTCCTTTGCTGACTAAAATTGTATTCAAATTAAAAGGTATACATTTTTTGGTAATGTATCTTCTTTACATAACATGCAACATATTTATGTATATTTTTTTGTGAGACATTTTGACTACCAAAAATTATATGTACATACATCCAAGTATTTTGCTATCATACCCAAAGTGTAAATTGCCAAAGGTATTTTGCTACCTATTCTAAACCTACACATTTATGATGAGCAAAATTCCTAACCCTCTAGGCATAGGGAAAATATTGTAGCGTGGCCCATAGCTGATTGCTGGCCAAAAAAGGGTAACTTTACCCAATATGCACCTCCTTTTGTGCTTTTTTTTTTTTTGCATAAAATTTCAGTTTCTAGGACTAGGATATATGTGGGGCAATTACTCTAGCCTTTTTCGGGAATGAATACATATTCCAAAAAAACAGAAAATATGCACAAACCAAAATACCCCATGGGTTGTCTCCTTACGAAAGTCACACGCTAATGCCATTGAGGCATTTCACCGAACACTTGGTGGGCGCGCGTTTAGGCATCAATAGCAAGAGAACGGGGACAATGTGGCATGTCCTATTGTTTCAAAATGCATTATAGGCCTAGGGCCATCTCATACCAACCCCTAATTCAACCTAATCAAGCAAGAAAACAAATCAAAATTGCCCCATATATTTGAGCACACTCCCACAATTTAGAGCACCAAAAGGAGATCAAAATACACCAATGAAAAGCTAGAAAGCTTAGGGATGGAATACTTACTTGTTGGTGATGAACAAAAGCGCAAAACGGAATCAAAAAATGCGAAAAAGGATGACCCTAGGGCTGCAAATTCGTCAATCCCGTGGGTATGGCTTTTGAAAGGGGGGAAAAGAAGTTTTTGAATGTAAAAACGCCCCCCCTTTCGTCATTTTTATAATTTGGTGCAGGGGTGGCTCGCCCAGGCGAGCCCAGCTCGCCCAGGCGAGCTAACCTGCACTTTTTTTTTTTTTTTTTTTTTTTTTTTGAGGGGAACATTAACCATGTCCCCTCCCTTCTCATGGATTAGCATTTTGCCTAACTTGAACTTACTTAGGTTAGAATTAGGCGTTGATTACTTATTTTATTATTACTCTTTTCCTTTTTAAAACAAACAAATAGTAAAAGAAAGCTGCAAAATACAAAGGATACGGGGCTGCCTTGCAGCGACATTCCCTGCTTGTTTCGCACAGAGAAGGGCAACGATCGGTCGGTCGTGACCCCATCCCCGCTTGCGTTCATCCTTAAGTACCTGCAAGTAATAAACAACCAGGTATGGCCAATCTTGGCCGCATCATTACCCTACCTTGATTGGTTTCTGCCGTTCATGTTTTGTCTTCACTCCAGAAGGTAGCCCAAGGTGATCCTGCCCCTGTTTTACCACAACAATATACATGCGTATGCGTATGCGTATGCATGAATGTTTTCAAACGCAGAAAATTTAGGGAAAGTTGGTTCAGGTTCAATTCTAATTAAGCGCTTGGGGGATCCCATGAACTGAGCGGAAGGGCTCAGGCGATCACAAATTAACGCAAGGTGTGAAACTAACGTGAGGACTAAAAGCCTCAAATCCATGTTCATCTCTTTGAAAGATCGTAACAAGAGATACAACGGACCGGAAATCCCTGGGGGGAAATCTAGAAAACGCATAAAGATAGAGAACATGCAGCGACATCCTTAATTGCCCCAGCTTCTAAGCATAATATTGTTTGACGACATCAGAGTTCACGGGTGAAGGTAGCTCTTCGCCATCCATGTTGGTAAGCACCAGGGCTCCTCCGGAGAAAGCCCTCTTCACAACAAAAGGCCCTTCGTAGTTCGGGGCCCATTTCCCTCGGTGGTCCTTGACAGCATGGGACATTTTCTTTAGCACAAGGTCTCCCTCATGGAACCTGCGTAAGCGTACTTTCTTGTCGAACGCGCTCTTCATTCTTTGCTGGTACAAGCGCCCATGACTCATGGCCGTTAAGCGCTTACCCTCAATGAGGTTGAGCTGATCGTAGCGTGTTTGAGCCCACTCTGATTCCTTTAATCCGGATTCTGCCAAGATCCTTAATGACGGGACTTCTACCTCAAATGGTAACACCGCCTCCATCCCATATACCAATGAGAACGGCGTTGCCCCAGTTGACGTTCGCACTGAAGTCCGGTAACCGTGCAACGCGAATGGGAGCATCTCGTGCCAATCCTTGTATGACACGGTCATCTTTTGGATAATCTTTTTGATATTCTTATTGGCTGCTTCCACGGCTCCATTCATCTTTGGCCGGTAGGGTGTGGAATTGTGATGCTGGATTTTAAACTCCTCGCACATTTCCCCCATCATCTTGTTATTCAGGTTGGTGCCGTTGTCCGTGATAATCTTTCTTGGCAAACCATATCGGCAGATGATCTCCTTCTTAATGAACCTGACCACCACATTCCTCGTGACATTGGTATATGAAGCCGCCTCGACCCACTTGGTGAAATAATCTATTGCTACGAGGATGAAGCGATGACCATTCGAGGCCTTGGGCTCAATGGCCCCGATGACATCTATTCCCCACATGGAGAAAGGCCAAGGGGCGGACATGACATTCAGGGGATGCGGTGGGGCATTGACATTATCCGCGAATGCTTGACATTTGTGGCACTTCCTCACATGGACACAACAATCACTTTCCATGGTAAGCCAGTAATAACCTGCTCTTAAGATCTTCCTGGCCATAGCATGCCCGTTGGCGTGCGTTCCAAACGAGCCCTCATGGACTTCCTCGATCATGTGATTTGCCTCCTTGGCATCCACACATCGCAGGAGTGTCATGTCGTGATTTCTCTTATACAGTGTGCCTCCGCTCATGAAGAAACTGGCTGCCAACCTCCTCAAAGTCCTTTTATCGTTGTCAGCAATCTCTGGCGGGTATTCTTTGCTTACGACATACCGCTTGATGTCGTAATACCAAGGCTTTCCGTCCCGTTCCTCTTCCACTTGGCAACAATGTGCGGGTTTGCCACGACACTGAAATTCAATGTAGGGTAGGTCCCCGTGCGGTGTTAGCTGGAACATAGATGCCAACGTAGCAAGTGCATCCGCCATTTGATTTTCCTCGCGGGGAACATGATGGAAGGAGATCTCATCGAAAGTTTTAGCCAATTCCTTGATGTAGGCTTTGTAGGGTATCAGCTTGGGATCTCTAGTTTCCCATTCCCCTCTCAGCTGATGGATTACCAACGCTGAGTCGCCGTACACCTTGAGTAGTTTGACATCGGAGTCAATTGCTGCCTGGACGGCTAGGGCACATGCTTCATATTCGGCCATGTTGTTGGTGCAGTCGAATCCTAGCCTGGCTGTGAAAGGTACACATTGATTGTCCGGAGAGATCAACACTGCCCCAACGCCATGACCTAGAATGTTTGACGCTCCGTCAAACCATACAGTCCATTTGTCCCGATCTTCGTCCAACTTTTCCTCGAACAAGGCCATGATGTCCTCATCCGGGAATTCCGGATGCATGGGCTGGTAGTCGTTAAGAGGCTGTTGGGCCAAATAATCTGCCAAAGCGCTTCCTTTTATCGCCTTTTGGGTGACGTAGACTATATCAAACTCAGATAGCAAGACTTGCCACCGGGCGATTCGTCCTGTGAGAGCTGGCTTTTCAAAGATGTACTTGACCGGGTCCATTTTGGATATCAACCAGGTAGTATGGCTCAGCATGTACTGCCTTAAGCGATGGGACGCCCATACTAAAGCACAACACGTTCTTTCGAGCAAGGAGTAATTCATCTCACAGGTCGTGAACTTCTTACTTAGGTAGTAAACAGCGCGCTCTTTCTTCCCGGATTCGTCATGTTGCCCCAGCATACACCCCATTGATTCGTCCAAGACTGTCATGTACAAAATGAGAGGCCTTCCAGGTACTGGTGGCATAAGCACGGGAGGATTCATTAGGCACTTTTTGATCCTTCCAAAAGCCTCTTGGCAATCCTCATTCCACCGATCAGTTTGGTTTTTGCGCAAGAGTTTAAACAACGGCTCACAAATGGCGGTGAGCTGCGATATGAATCTGGCAATATAATTCAAACGCCCCAGGAAACCTCGGACTTGCCTCTCTGTACGGGGTTCCGGCATCTCAAGGATAGCCTTCACTTTTTCGGGGTCTACCTCTATCCCTTTCTGGCTTACAACGAAACCAAGCAATTTCCCTGATTTGACCCCAAAGGTACACTTAGCGGGGTTCAACCTTAATTGATATTTCTTAAGCCTTTCGAACAACTTCCGCAGGTTGACAAGGTGTTCTTCCTCAGATTTAGATTTAGCAATTATGTCGTCCACATAGACCTCGATCTCTTGATGCATCATATCATGGAACAAAGCTACCATGGCCCGTTGATAAGTTGCCCCGGCATTCTTGAGTCCAAAGGACATCACCTTGTAACAGAACGTTCCCCACAGGGTGACGAAAGTAGTCTTTTCCATATCCTCGGGCGCCATCTTTATCTGATTGTAACCAGAGAAACCGTGTTATCTACGAGGATATCGATGTGTGGTAAAGGAAAATTGTCCTTGGGACTGGCCCGATTCAGGTCCCGATAATCTACACACATTCGTACTTTCCATCTTTTTTAGGAACTGGTACGATGTTGGCAACCCATTCTGGATACCGAGCGACGGCCAGAAATCCAGCGTCAAATTGCTTCTTCACTTCTTCTTTTATCTTCAAGGATGTTTCGGGCTTCATCCTCCTCAATTTCTGTTTTACCGGGGAACACCCGGGATTTAGAGGTAATCGGTGCTGCACAATGTCAGAACTCAAACCGGGCATATCTTGGTATGACCAAGCAAAGATGTCTTGGTAGTCTTTTAGTAGGATTATTAATTCTTCACGGATAGGTGCGGTAATGCCTGTACCTATCTTTACTTCCCTCTTTCCACTGCCAATTCCTAAGTCTACTAGCTCTGTTTCTTCTTGATGAGGCCCCATTTCTTGGTCCTCATGGGCGACCATTCTTTCTAGTTCCGAAGGAAGTCCCACATCCTCATCTCCTTCATCTTCCGTTTGATTCATTTCTTGCTCGAAGTTGATAGACGGGTCCCAGGTATTAGTACCTTCGGGGGACTCGTCATCGAATCTGCCGTTTTAGAAAAAGAAGTAAACATGCAAATGAATGAGAATGGGTAGAGACCAGGAACAGATGAAGAAAGATCCTTGTATTATAAATTCAAAAACAAAAGACACAAAGCCTTAACAAATGAAAACTCTAAAGCCTAGGCCCAACTATAGAGCTTTTAAAACCGTAAAGGTTTACATTATGCTTGTTGCGTAAATGCCGGGGCGTTCCTCCACTCGCCAATTTCCCAGCTGGAAATCAGGAGAGCATGGTCGTACCAAATCCAAAGTACTCGGAATATCATCTTCGCATATCGCGAACGCTTGACCTTTGTCTCCCGAACCCGCACTTATAAAGCTTCTACTTATGTGGCAGGGCGGGCTTCCTTCACCTTCTTGTCTCCAACGCGAACTTTGACCATTGTTCTTCCTTCCCGCAATGCTTCTTTTCATGTCTGCCTGAGTGGGCTTATAGCCTAAACCATACTTCCCACGATTTCCTTGAGTATTTATCAGGCTAGTTATGCTGCCGTTGTTTTTTCCTAAACCCATCCCGGGTTCAAAACCGTTCCCCAAATAACTCGGGCCATCATTACCGCTGCATCGGAAGACAAGGTTGCCCAAGAGGGAGTCCACGGAGGAAATGCTGACCACCTCAAAAGACTGGAAAGCAGTTTCTAACGATTCTTCTGCGGCTTCCAATAAGGCATGGAGGATGGGCAGCTTACCAAGATATCTTCCTCGCCTGACACGATGACCAAGTGCCCTCCACTACGAATTTCAGCTTTTGGTGGAGCGGTAGACGGCACGACTCCCACTGAGTGGATCCACGGCGCCCTAACAGGCAGCTGTAGGGGGGTTAATATCCATTATTTGGAAGGTGACTTGACAGGTGTGAGGGCCTATTTGTACTGGGAGATCGATCTCTCCCCTAACCTCTCGGCGAGTGCCGTCGAAGGCCCGAACCACCATTGAACTTGGTTTTAAGTGGGAAACATTGAAATGGAACTTCTCCAAAGTGCTCTTAGGCATCACGTTTAAACTGGAACCATTATCGATGAGTACCTTGGCTACGATATGGTCCATACACTTACTGACACGTGTAAAGCCTTATTAATGCCTCTCCCCTTCGGCGGGGATTTCTTCTTCGGCGAAGGCAAGATAGTTGTTGGCAGTGATATTGTATGACCAGAGATCCCTACCCGAAACCTTCTACCGAGGACTAATTATTCTTTGGGCCCACATGAGCCTCGGTATCAGCACTTATTACTAGCAGAAGCCCGATGAGGCTCGGAGCTCATAAAGTAACTCCAAGCATAGCGA
>NW_021144422.1:0-54179 GCF_004193775.1 Glycine soja
TGAAAACAATTTCAGTTGTTTTTTTTGCTATATTGTCACTTATAAATGTGAAAATCCAATCATATATATTAAGAAACAAAACAGTGAAAAAAGTTTGGTGTTTCTTACTTGCAAGCCTAGCAACAGAGTTCCATCTGCCTTCACCATGCAACCTGACATACTCAACAAGCAACCTGTCCTCTTCAGCAGTCCAAGGTCCCTTCCTCCATACCTGCTCCTCTATGACACCTCTACCCATATGGCCAGCCATAACTTCCCCCCAATACATGGAATAAGGCTTGAAGTTTGTGCTTGGATAAAATATTTTCTTCCAATTTCTGTGACACTGATTTAGGTCTAGTGTTTGTTGCATATTTGAGTCTAGTATTGCATATTATATACCTGCTTTGTTTTGATCAATAGTATGACACTGATTGTTAAGCTTGAACTGAAACTTAGAGTCCAACAACTGCTATTCGAGTTGGATAATTATTTGGCACTAGGTTTTGGGAAAGTCTAAAAGAAATGCTCTTGGGTCATGGCTGGAATAGAACTTTGAGAAAGAAATATGTCTGAGCTTAGTCCTAACAAATTCGAGTCATTAATTGTAGTTATTATTCAATTGATACCATTGTTAGGAACAACATAGTGTTAGGATGCAAAGATGGCAATGCTGGTGGTTGGCTCTAACTTGGTCCACTTGGAAGCTTAGGAACAACATAGTGTTCTCTAATGCAACCTTTAATGCTAACAAACTATTTGAAGATGCAATATTCACTCTATGGACGTGGCTCAGGCACTTTGAGAAGGATTTTACTATCCATTTTAATCAATGGTCAAGTAGCATTAGACACGGCTTTTGCATCAGTAGAGGATACATATTTTTGACTAATAGATGTACATTTACTGTACCATATACTGGTTCCCTCTCAGACCTGTTTTGTCTGACTTTGGAACCATTTCTATGGTACCCATACTGCTGTAATATAGTACCTCTGGTAACTCTTTACATATCTATAAAATAATATCTTTGCTGATCAAAATAAAAATTGATACCATTGTTTTTGTTTTCATATAGTGACTCAGAATTTATTTTTAACATATCATCATAAAAATCTTATACTTTGTAGCTTCATAAATTTAAAGTGTATAAATAGTAATGTGCTTAACAACAAACAATTAAATATTGTTATATGATTAGGGATATTATTAGAAGAACTTCAATCTCGGTAATTTGAAGACGCGACTTTCTTAATGTGGACTTGGCTCCATAATTGGAGAAGGACTTTACATTACATTTTAGTCAATGGTCTAGTAACTTGAGACATCATTTTTTGCAGTAGTAGGGGTTTCATTAGGGAGTAGGGATCAATATATGTATACTTTGCTTCCCATATTTTGGTTCCCAATCAGACTTATGATGTCTGACTGAGGAACCATTTTTATGGTGACTAACTCTGTAATCAGTACCTCTGGTACTTCCAGGTTATATATATATAATTTATCTTTGCTGATAAAAAAAAAAGAAGACTAATAAAGCAGAAATTTGAAACTGCAGTGAACAAAGCTTCTTATTGTGGGTTTGAATTAATTTCGTTACATTTTTTCAGAGGAAGTTATATCAATTGGAAGAGTTACTCAAGAAGTTTTTGAACGTATTGCTGCCACAAGCATAAGGACTGAACAAGCTTTTGAATCTATTGCTGCCACAACCACAAGGTACTTTTTGTTTATTAAATATACTTTGTGCGTTTAGAAATGATTAAAAATATAAAATTTTCTTATGGGTTGTTATTGGTTGGTAACTTTTTGTATCTTAGTTTTTTTGTTGATTGGTAAGTTGGTATTAAATGCATGCGTGTCAATTTTGATTGATGCTTTGCCAAGTGATTCAGCAATCTTACTGCCAATACAGTAAGATGTAGACTGAATGGTTACCATGGGGTTGATTCAGCAATCTTACTAGCAATACAGTAAGTTGGTATTAAATGCACCCATGTCAATCTTGATTGATGCCCTTTCACCTCACCAAACTCAACACTTTTTCCTTTTGTGCTCTTCTCATTTATGTTTACTTTTTCATCAAATCTTGTATGGTGATTTGGAGGTTTCTCAACTCCTGTGCATCACAATGAAGTGTTTCTAAAATCTTGCTTTGGTTGCCTATTTCTCCATTCTTTGTGAAAGGAAAAATCTAATTATTTCATATTTCTCCATTAGGGGTACAAATAATTTGAAATGTAGAAGAAACTAAAGGCCTTCTCTTTAGTAGTGATTAAGTCAAATTGAATACATATATTATAAGTGGAAAAATTCTTGCTTAAAGTATTTAGCCCACTTCCATATACTTAATACTTGAATTTTAAGACTATTAGTTACTCCATACACTTCATTGATAAAAATGTCTGTAAATAAACCTCTAAAATGAATAGAAGTTCTTTGAAGTATCAAGCACACCAAAATATACTATACCTCTTCCTTTCTTTTTTGTTAGTTTTTCCCTCACTCTCTGACAGACTCCACATGCTCCTAGAGAGAGGCCCAAGCCAAATACCCACCCACGTTATTGTGTCTGCATACAAGTGCTATCAAATGACCACGACATATCTGCCTCATCTCTGACCCACGCATTCACACACCTCACTTCCCTCCTTTTTCTTTATGTTCTTGGCAAAAAGTTTGTCTCCTTTTTCTCCGCTTCCCTAACACCTTAGACCCTTCACCTTTATAACGAACATTATTGAGACATGACAAAGGCTCGACAATACAACACATCCTTTTACATCTATTTATGCCACTTGACCCGATGGGTATATAGGTGAGTTCGACATTAATTATGAGAACTGGATTTTTTTTCTATCTTTCCTTCTCATGGATTATGTTTGCCAAATGAAAATTTTCCTCTGCAAGGGTTTTACTTTCTTATTTTTTCAATGTGCTGCGTAAGGTTGCATATTTATCTTCTTATTAATTAGAAGCAAATAACAAATGCAACCTAGAAAAAACTGCATTTTTATTCATTTACTCCACCCTCCCCCATCATTTCCACTATCATTTCCCTTTTTTTTTTCATACCAAGAATATTTGTGATAGTAGAACTAAGATCCTTTTAAAAGATAGATATATATTATCACTTTGTTTTTTTCCCCCATCAAATTAATTTTTTCTTCCTAACATTCAAAAGTAGAAAGTATTGTTGAAAGAAATGTACAAGATTAGTTATATCATTTAATTTGAAACATCCACGAAATCTCGATAGTAAGATTTGTTAGGCCGAATTGATAACGAACAATATATACATATGGAATTAAAGAAAAAAAATGTTATTATATAGTTTGTAATAACTACTGATGCTGACTCTAGAAAACACATATACAACTAACTTTGCCAATTATTTGTTTATTTTGAAATAGTAGCTCAAGCCTCAAAGTGTATTGGTAAGTCAAGAAGTGAAGAACCCCTGAAGCTATTTTTTTTAAATAAAAATTTCCTTGCTTATTTGTGCTCTAACCAGATCACTGAAAGTAAAAATTATTTTCAGCATTGATTCAGCAAATGATTTGCAGTTAAAAGTTAAACATACATGTTATAGAATAAAAAATAGTTTCACCCTTAATAATAACTATTTAACTAAAAAAAATATGGTGAATCTTAGTAAGTTTCTTTTTGCTGATTATCTAGAAACCACATTCCTAACAACGTAGGGTAGACAACTCTGACTCCACCTTCTCCCGTTGCGAAAGGTTAGCGATGTGAGGCCGTTAGCTTCTTTTATTGAAACAAATATCAAATTTTCAAATAATATAATACTACTTGAAAATTTAATGTGAACAATATAAATACATGTACATTTTTCTTTAACTGGAACTGGTTTCACACAACCCTTGATAAGTCCAGAACTGGTTTCTTATGTATTTTAACAACTCTTATCTGTGTCATGCACTCAGATTTTGACACCCCAAATTCCACCCTTTTTTTCTTACGTAATGTAATTAAAAAAAATAATCATACATTTTTTTATGATTAAAAATAATTGTAGGTGAATCATTTTTCATTTTAAATACATCATCAATATTTTTTGCTATCACATTATAAATTTTATTATATTTATATTTTTATTTCTTTTTTATTTTCTCTCTAAGTGTAGGATAATATATGGAGTATTTATGAAACATTTTCTTAAAAAAAAAGTTTTCACTGCAAGTTTTTTATTCTTCCGACCCAATTTTTTCAACACTTGCCTTGCCATCTTCATATATATAGACCCCATAACTCCTCTCTCACACACTCTTTAGGCTCCTTTATAGCTGTTTTGTTCCCTCTGCAAGAGAAAAAAGCAAAAAATTAAACATAAAAAATAAAAATATTCCTCTGGTCAGTTTAAAGAAAGAAAAACATCTCTTCTTGGGTCACTCAAATTTTTCTCTCTTCTCTGTGCATTATCACTTTGGAATTGCTTGGTTTCCACTTCTTTTTGTTCCTTCTGCTTCTGCAGGAGATTGACACACACTCACACACATATATATATTCTCTCTTCCTCTATTATGTGAAAGCCCAACATCATCCAGTTTTATGCAATTTTTCTGCTTTTGTATCTCTTTCCTCCATTCAAGGTCATGGACATTCTCTTCTGTTTTCACATGCATACACCTGTAATACATGTAATGTAACACACATAAGCATGATGAAATTTGCATGACCAAGTCTAAAGCAAGTTCTAGTCAATGCACTAGTGTTATCAAATTGTCATCCTCATTAGCATCTTCTCTGCCCAGAAGGCCAATTTCTACTTATATTTCAAATTATTTGTACCCCTAAAAGAGAAGGTCTTTAGTTTCTTCTACATTCTTTGTGAAAGGAAAAATCTAATTATGTCATATTTCTCCATTCCTGTTCAGCGAGTCTATGCTAATTGCTAAACATATATATTTCCAATGAGTGTTTTTTTTGTTGTCAAGCCAATAAGTACTTGGTTTGTATTCCATGGACCGTCCTTACCTATGGCCTAAATAAAGCTATTTTTACAAATTGTGTTGCTTTGCTGCTGCTTGAAGATAACCTTGAGGTCTTTCCACCAAGGAGAGTCTAAACTGCAATTCCTATGAGAAATCAAATCCCTCCAACCACCATATCTACACAATAGAATTGTGGCCCACAACTGATTCTGATTATTTGCCAACTCCCACCCCCATTTAGCAAGCAAAGCCTCGTTGAATTTAATCAAATCTTTGATCCCTAACCCACCTTTACTCTTAGGTAGGCAGACTATGTCCCACCTCACCCAAGGAATCTTAATGGAGTCTTGGAGGCTGCCCCATCAAAAATTCCTTTGTATAGATGTAATCTTTTGCACCACAAGCTTAGGAATCTTGAAGAAGGATAGCAAATAAATGGGTAAGGCTGTTAAGACTGAATTAATGAGGGTTATTCTACCCCCCATTGATAGATTTCTTTGCTTCCATTTTGTAAGTTTAGCCTCGCATTTGCTAATAATGGGCTACCACACAGACCTATTTTTAGAGCTGACCCCTACAGGAATTCCAAGGTAAGAGAATGGAATATCCATTTGACTACAATTGAGAGAAGATGTTGCCTCCCTACACCAGTCCTCGGATTTGCCCAAACACCCAAATTTTCTCTTATTGTAGTTTATCTTAAGACCAGAGACCAATTCAAAGCTTTTCAGGATACACTTTAGAATTTTCCCCGTATCTTCTCCATATGCAATGGCCACCTTCACGATTTGAAATCAAATAAAGATTGGTTGGTGGTGCTTTCTCTTGTGTCCAGCAATTTCTTTGGAAGAACATGAAAATTTTAGATTTTAAAATATATAATATTTAAGTGATTTTTTTTTTGCTTTTTTATATTTACAAAAAAATTATTTATTGATTGAAATTCAAAGTGAGGTCTATTTAATAACCTTCTCATGTGTAGAGATATTCATTTTAGTGGACATGTTTGTCACATGTGTTTCTACTTGATTAATTTATAATATGTAATTTCTATTTTTTAATGTGTTGATTAATAACAATGAAATTTTTTTTTATAGTTTTTAATTTTAATATACTTACAACAAGCAATATTAATATCATTAGAAACCCTCAATGAAAGACTGATTGAATTTTTTCAAAAAATATCATTTTTGTAGATATTTATTACAATTAATATATTTTTTCTATGATCAATTAATGTTGTATGATTATGTTAAGAAAAAAAAATACTTATGTTACAAAATATAACAATTAGTATGTTTTTCTCTCGCAAGTACAAGATACTGCTAATAAACACCTTAAGCAACTCTTGTAACAAAATTACTAATGAAATATGAATTGTCTATTAAAGAATAAAAGATTAATTATTTTATTTTAAATAATATTTAATTTTAATAGTTTTCATATAATTAATTGTTATTTATATTTACATATTATTCAAAATATTATTATAAATTTTAAATATCATAAATTAATTAAATCATACAAGTGAAGGAAATTTACTATTTTGGCTTTTGATTTGTAATAAATATTTCATTTTTCTCTTCGGTCTCTAATGAATTTTTGGTTTACACTGAGTCGTTACTAAAATAACAATTTTATATTTTATTTTTGATATTTTGTTTTAGTCTCTCATAAATTAGTTAATTTGTATTTACTCCATAATAAAATAATAAATTTTTTTTAGTGTCGACTAATAACAAATAATTTTTTTTATTAAGGAATAAATACAAAATTTACTAATTTATTAGGAACTAAGAATAAGTGTTAAGGGTCAAAATAAAATTATTTTTTTTCATGAAGAACTCAACGCAAAATACAAATTTATTAAAGAGTAAATGCAAAATCAGATATTTATCAGGAATCAAAAATATATTTAAGCCTACTATTTTTACTCACAATCATTTAAAAATAGCTCTCCCACTAGATATATTCCTTACAACATTTTTAATATTATTTAAAATTATTTATTTCCCAATTATTAATAATTTAAATAATTGAAACAAAATATAGAATTTCAATTTGAAAATTTTTAGTTATTGAGGGGCATAAACAACGTAATCCTTAATGATTTTCTTTATTATTGTTATTTATATATAAAAATTTATTTTGGTGAATAGCTCTACTTTACTATTTTCCTTTTCTTTAAATATTTAACGAGAAATTTATATAAACAGGAAATAATGTAAACAGTGACTATGGTCTATTCTTGTCTGCTTACATGAGTTGAAATCTCACTATATTCTTAGTTGTCATGGACTCATCGCGAAGATGGGATAATGCAGTGTGTTTTAGCATAAATGATAGGAGGTTTGCACTGCAAACTTTTAGTTTCTAGTTAATTATTTTCTTGGTGCAAATTATGTGTTCGTAGCATACTAGTCCACTAGAAATCATTAGAGGACGAGTCTTGAGAAAGCCACATGCTGAGATGGTTACCTTGTATTGAATTTGGAGTTTCTTTCTTACCTTATTCCTCCAACTTGCTACAGCAATCACTCCTAAGCACTTCTTTTTCTTCATTCCATTCTTTACATTTTCAAGTATGAATCTCTTAGCTTTACATCCAGTGAGGATCACTGCACCATTGCCTACAGAATCAACCAACCAAGTGGAGTCAGTTCCCTTCTTATCTCCTGTTCTGCAACCATAACAGCATGAACCACAATAGTCATCTGCTGAGGAATTTATAGCCACAGACTCTACTTTGAAGCCCATTTTCTCACATCCTTGTATGAGAATTTGGTTCAGAAAGCTTTCATTGTTGCACTTTTCTGTTACACCAATCCTTCTTTGTATGATGCAATCAAATTTTATAATCTCTACAGGCTGATATTACTAATCAAGGAAAAATAGACATTCCTTGGTTTCTAATTTCATTCATTTGTTAGAGTTTTTTCCCAATATCTAAGGGGGTGTTTGTTCCAAGGTTTCTAATTACATTCCTTGGATTCTTATTTTTGGTGGCATTACTATGAGCAAGAACTCCATTCTCTGGTATTTTAGGGAAAAAAAACCATTTGCTTAGTGTACCGTCCAGATATGTCTTGACTAAGCATGATGTGGCCCTTTATGAAGCTCCATCTGTGTTCAGAGCTTCAAGGACTGTGTACCATGGCACTCAGATATAACTCAGTCAATCCTGATGTGCCCCCCTATCAGGCTCCATTGCCTCTGTTGAGTGAACAGCTTGGGCCTTTGCATCATCTGGATATAGAATCCAACATGTTGTACTCAACCTCAACCCATCCCGTTGCACATTCACTTCTCTACCCCTCCAGCCTGATAAATGTTTCTGCCCTATTAAAAAAACAAATTGACCTCTAATTCCATATGAACAATAGGTTGATTTTCAACAATATCCCTAAGTCAATCAAACCAATACCTCCCACCAATTGATATCAGGACTGGTCACAATTTAAGATCCCATTAAATTTTCCATCAATATACCACCAGTTTAACCCCATCACATGGAACCTTCACCCTTTAGACTCAGGCTAGGCTAGTCCCAGCTCCCTTTCTGGGCTAATATGGTCAATGAGAGTTGTATGCATCATTATCAATTCCTGAATACAGATGCAGAGCATTTCACCCCAAAACTGGTATAGTAGGATAGTAGATAGTGGAATAACCACTATTATGAAATTTATACATATAAATTAAGTAATTTATATTACATTATATGCTTAATCATATTAAAAATTTACACAAATAGTTTCTTTTAATTTTTTTTTGTCAGCAAACATAGATATGATATATTAATAATGAGTACCAGTGGTACTGAAGTTACAAATTTTAGGGGCCAGCTGGTTCCTATGATTATTAGTAGGAACAAAGCCAGCACCATAGCACCCTGCTACCTAACCCATGCTACAAAAGTCCAGCCCCCACACTCCCAAGCTAAGTACAGAAACCTAGTGTTACATTGGAAGAACATTGATTAAAGTGAAGTGTAAAATCTTTCTCGTTGGACTTGAGCCATGACCAAAGTAAAAGCATAGCATCATCCAAATGCTAGCTGTAATTTGTAGATGCCAAGATATGATGTTGTGATATCAGATTCAATAAAGGAAAGCAAAATCTAAGTACATGTCAAATGAAACAAGGCAAGGGCATAGAGATTCCATCCAAATGCTAGGACAATAATTTCTACAATACAAATCAGATCATATTGGAACATTTCCATTTCAAAATTTACACTAATTGTTTTTTTGGAGCCATTTCTTAATTATATATTCCTGTCTTGCAATGATGATTTCAGCTTTATATAGCTAGAAAGAATATGATGTAGTGAAGACCTTCTTCCATCATTTGAGCTTTATATATGACTGTTGGAACTCTGTCTTCACTGCTTTCTTTAGTAAATGCCTTGCAATTTAATTCTGTATCATATCAAGTTGATTGCCACAAATTATTTTCTACATATTACACAAATGTTTGTCATAGAAGTGGTTGATTGACCAAAGTGTTATTATTTTTCAGGCTGAATCAGGCACCAAAGAATCACCAAAGAACTCCTTTCATTATTTGCAGGTGTGTTTATTGTTTCTAGTAATAGTTTAAAATATGTTTTTGAAATTCCACAAATCACAAACATGTATGATGCCTGAAAGCATGTATTCGTTTAATGCCTTCATATTCATGCCGTGTAATTGTTCTTTTGAGCTGTCTAGTATGATGTTTATTATGTATTTTTGTGCCAATATCATACAATTACGAGAGTACCATAGGTACTATAGGAACAAGTATAAATTAACCCTAATTGTGGTTGAATTTGAGGATGGTATTGTGGACCAGCTACACCCCATAACTTAATTACATGTATGCTGCACCTCTTGGAAGAGGTGTCAGCATTTACCCTTCCTTTGTTGTTTTTTTTGCAAGGCAAAAAGCAAATATATTATGTATAAAATTCAGTACTAGGTGTACTGAAATATTCTACAATAAATCTCTTCATCTCCGCCTTTTTATGTCCTTACCCGACCACCCCCAGAACATGTATTGCAAGGTGTTCAAATTTCTCGAGTCCCGTTGCATGCACACCATGTCATTGACCGCTGGAAGATGGCTAATGGAGTTGTCGTTCATGAGACAACCTGGTGTTGACCTCCACATGCAACTGCTACATATGGATGGTGTAGTCCCTGGTGTAGTCCTTCTCTACACATTTTAACAAAGACCAAGTGTGGAACAAGGTATCATCGATAACCTTTTCAGGATCAAACGGCTGGTTCTTGAAAATCATAGCATTTCTATGATGCCAGACGAAGAAGGATAGAGCTAACCACAGAAATTTCCATCTGTTGTTTATACTAGCTTTGTTGTTCCATTGAGTGAATTGCAAAAAGTGGTTCTTTGGGTCTGTGGAAAAAGGACCCACTCTATTAACCCATCTCAAAGGCTCCCACCAAAGTCTCCTTGTCATTGTACAGTTGCAAATAAGATGTATGTGACCAGAATGAATCTCCTCTACAAAGTCAGCTGCCATTTGTATTTCATAGTCAAAAAAGTCCCTTCTCCAAGATAACTTCCATTCCCATCTGCCGTCCACAAATTCTCCCATAGAATTAATTAGAAAATTCTGCTGTTTACTTATTACATATAATTGGGGATACTTTCGTTGGATATTACAGTTGTCCTGCAGCCATAAATCGTTCCGCAAACTAATATTGGACCCCGTACCCACCCTCCACTTTAAATTATCATTAAAGCAGTTATTGTGTTGCTGCTGAAAGATACTCTTTAAATCCTGCCACCATTAGGAAGTGAAATTTCTTCTACCACCAGAAATCAGCTACTTTGACATAGATTATTTTTCCCAAATTCAGCTGATTTGATTTTATAAATGTTTAAAAAATGATGTTGAATTTCAATTGCACCACTTTCGTCATTAAATTTCAATGTTGTCGTTTGTGCAGTTTTTCTTGATTTTTTCTTATAAGCATTGGTAATAGAGGCCAACAAACTGAAAAATGCCGAATCCCTTGAAACAGCCATGCACCATTTTTCTTGTTAGCATTGCTGGTCCAACTAACTGCAATTGCTAATGTGTTTTCCACTGCAGCGTTTTGTACAAAAGGTGCAGTTCTGGTGTGTTTTCTACTGCAATTGGTGCTCTATGCTTGTGATGCATGTCAAGTAACCCCTAAGCCACTAACATTTGACATAGAAGGTGTAACATGGATCGAAGTTGGATGAACGCATCACGTATAACTAAAGAGTACGAGAATGGTGTTGAAGAGTTTTTGTTGTTTGCTCAAAGTAAAGCGCAACCTATGTGGGGAAAATTTTTTTGTCCATGTGTGAAGTGTGGAAATGGGAGGCGCCAAACAATTGATGACATAAGAACTCATCTTATTTGTGAGGGAATAATTCGTAGCTACACAAAGTGGATATGGCATAGGGAATCCCTCGATACAGCTGACATGTCACAGGCTGACGATGTTACTACAGACAGCGGAAATCCTATAGAAGAAATGATTCGCGATCTTGGGCAAGAGGGGTTTGAAGAGGCACATGCAGCGTTGTATGACAACATAGAAGTTGATTCAAAAATGCCTTTGTATTCCGGCTGCATATCTTTCACAAAATTGTCAGCTGTGTTAGCTCTGGTTAACTTGAAGGCTCGATTTGGGTGGAGTGACAAGAGTTTTAGTGAGTTGCTGATGTTGTTGACAAACATGCTTCCTGCTGATAACATCTTGCCAAAGAATCACTACCAAGCAAAGAAGATTTTATGTCCAGTTGGGATGCAGTACGAAAAAATTCATGCATGTTGTAATGACTGCATTTTGTACAGAGATGATTTTGCTGAACTAGATTACTGCCCTGTGTGTGGGGTTTCTCGGTACAGACCGACCAACGGAGATTCTACTGTACTAGTCTCAGACGCCGACCGCCGTCCAGCAAAGGTGTGTTGGTATCTCCCAATAATACCAAGGTTTAAGCGGTTGTTTGCTAATGGGGAAGATGCAAAGAACCTTATATGGCATGCAAATACCAGAAAATCAGATGGATTGATGCGACATCCTGCAGATAGCCCGCAATGGAAGGCAATTGATCATCTGTATCCTGAATTTGGGGCCGAGCCTAGAAATTTAAGGCTTGGTCTTGCAACGGACGGAATGAACCCATTTGGAACCTTAACTACTAACCATAGCTCGTGGCCCGTTTTGCTGTTCATTTATAATCTCCCTCTGTGGTTGTGCATGAAGCGAAAGTATGTTATGCTGAGTATGATGATAGCTGGTCCAAGACAACCAGGTAATGATATTGACGTATATCTAAGACCGTTAATTGACGATTTGCAGAAATTGTGGGATGAAGGGGTTGATGTATGGGACGCAAATTTGCAGCATGCTTTCAAGTTGCGTGCAGTGGTTTTTTGTACCATCAATGACTTTCCAGCCTACGGAAATTTAAGTGGATATAGTGTCAAAGGACATCACGCATGTCCTATATGTGAGCAGAATACTAGTTTCCGCCAACTTAAACATGGAAAGAAGACTGTGTATACTAGGCATCGAAGATTTCTCAAACAGTATCATCCGTATCGACGCTTGAAGAAGGCATTCGATGGAAGTCAAGAACATGAAACCGCGCCAAATCCATTAACTGGCGATGAAGTATATCAGCGGGTCAAGGATGTCGTAAATATGTTCGGCAAGTCCCAAAAAAAACCATCATCCACTTCAAACATGTGGAAAAAGAAGTCTATTTTCTTTGATCTTCCGTACTGATCCGATCATCATGTTAGGCATTGTATAGACGTCATGCATGTCGAGAAAAATGTTTGTGATTCTTTAATTGGGACCCTCCTAAACATTAAAGGCAAGACAAAGGATGGTTTCAAGTGTCGTCAAGACTTGGTTGACATGGGTATACGTCAAGTGTTGCATCCTATCTCAAAAGGTAACAGGACATATCTGCCCCCAGCCTGTTACACAATGTCAACAGCTGAAAAGAGAAGTTTTTGTGAATGCTTGCGTAATATCAAAGTCCCACAAGGCTACTCTTCAAACATCAATAGTCTTGTGTCTGTGAATGAGCTTAAGTTGGTTGGCTTGAAATCACATGATTGTCATGTGTTAATGCAACAACTTTTGCCTGTTGCAATCCGCGGAACATTGCCTGAGAAGGTCCGTGTTGCAATCAGTCGCTTGTGTTTCATTTTTAATGCTATATGTGCCAAGGTCATTGACCCTAAACAGTTGGATGCTTTGGAAGATGAGGTTGTCGTTGTCCTTTGTCAAGTGGAGATGTTTTTCCCTCTTTCATTTTTTGACATTATGGTACACTTAGTTGTTCATCTGGTAAGGGAAATAAGGTGTTGTGGTCCTACGTATTTTAGATAGATGTATCTAGTTGAGCGGTACATGAAGATCTTAAAGGGTTATACGAAGAATCGACATCGACCAGAGGCCTCAATAGTGGAAAGATACGTTGCTGAAGAATGCATTGAGTTTGCCTCACAGTACATTGACTCATTGAAACCTGTCGGTGTTCCTGCATCCCGGCATGACCAGCCAATAGCCGGCAAGGGTACTCGTTGATACAATGTTGTGATAATGACTAGACATGACGTGTCACAAGCACATTTGTATATATTAAACAACACAACAGAGGTGTTTCCGTACATAGAGGCTCACAAAAAACATGTTAGAGATAGTCACCCCAAAATGAACATGATGAGGGTATTGCAAGAGCACAACAAAACTTTCATAAATTGGTTTAGACAAACAATACTTGCTGATAAAAGTGTTTCTAGACGACTGACATTGTTAGCCATTGGCCCAAATTTGAATGTCCCTACATGGAAGGGGTATGACATTAACAATTATTCATTCTACACAAAGTCCCAAGATGATAAAAGTTTGGTACAAAACAGTGGGGTCTGTGTTGATGCTGATTCGGAGCACTTTTCCAGTACATCGGATAACAACCCCATTCGAGCATCCATGTCTTACTTTGGTGTCATTCAAGAAATTTGGGAGGTTGATTATACATCATTTAGAGTGCCTGTTTTTAAGTGTCAGTGGGTGAACGGGACAACGGGTGTGTTTCAAGATCCATTGGGATTTACTTTGGTAGAGCTTAGTAAGGTGGCATATATAGACGAACCTTTCATTATGGCAGCACAAGCCAGACAAGTTTTCTATGTACAAGATCCATGTAATTCAAGTTTGTCTGTGGCTCTGCAAGGAAGACCAAGTGGAATGAATTACCATAATGATGAGTCAACCCTTGACATTGGTCAAATGTCTGGTTTTTCAAAACAATTGCCTTCAATGAATGAAGCTGATGAAGTGGATGATGGACATGCAAATCGTGTAGATCATGATGAAGGTCTATGGGAAAACATCCCTACAGGCTGAGTGCGAAAGTAGTGCTTTGTTTAATGTGTAAATATAATGATTATGTTAGTATTACGCCTTTGCTTTTGTTAATGTCTAAATGTAATCGTTAATATTAATTGTGTATTTTATTTACAGGATCATGGCCACAGATCCGACGTCTCCTCCACAGTCCGATGGTCAATCAGAGGCGACTTCCAAGAGGAGTAGAACAACGACACGGCTGAGAACATTGACATTAAGAACCGTGGATCAGCCCAGACCGGCTGTTTATGTGGATCCCGCTACCGGGAGAGCATCCGGACCGATGCGTGAAAAGTTCCACAGCTACCTAGGCGTAGTGGCGCGAGAAAAGGTTCCCATTATCCACAATAATTGGAAAGACGTACCTGAAACGCTAAAGGAGATTGTGTGGAATGACATTCTAGTAAGTCCTTCATACCAATTACAATATTTGAATTAAGAATCAATTTTTCTGTTAAAAACATAATTGACTATAACAAATAGTTGTCCTTTATAATCTCTACATGTGTTTCATGCCCTTTATTTTAAATGACTTGTCCTTTATTTGAATAGTTAATCACTATCCTAGACTCCTATATTTGTAAAGAACAGCACAAGGACAGTTTTTATTTTAAACATGAATATTAGTTAGTTAGATGAGGTTGAGAACAAATATTGTCAGATCAAAGTTAGAGACCAGAACAAATCATGTGTATAATAAGTTCACAAATTTAAATTGATAACTTAAACAAATGAAAATTGACATGGGTTTTGTGTTAGGGAGCAGGGGTAGTATTTTTATCCTTAAATACTTAATAGGGTAATGCATATTATTTTTTATGCTAATGTAACCATAAGTTTGATTTTTATGTTATACTATTTTTGTATGGAATAAATTGATTTGTATCACTGTAAACATCCCAAATTTCCTAAAACTATGACAATAGCTGCCTACCCACTTGCACCGCCAAATAAAGCATTGCTTTCCAATCCACATAATCCAGTGGCCCTCCAAATATTATGATTAATAGGAACTTCTTTTCTTTTTTGTTTTTTACAAACACTTAGAATTATACAAACTCAGTTAACACTTAATAGCATTTTTATCACACAGTTTTTTTTTTTTGGAAGGCTGAAAATATATATATTATTAATAAGAGAACCAGTACCAGTGGTACCAGAAAAAGAGATTATCATACAGTTAATACTTAATCTTGTGTAAGTATAATGTTTTTATATTAACAAACTATTTTGTGTTTGAAAAATTTACAATAAAATCAAATGTTTTAAAACACGCTTTAAATAATAATATTTTTAATATGTTTTCAAAAGAAAGTCCAAATTAAGGTTAATAACGTTAAGCACATCTGAGAACAAAACCTGAAGCTGTGCAAAGAAAATTACTCTAGTATTCATCCTTATCATATATGAAGGTACTGAAAATGAGTTATTAAATAATTTATTATTATGCATTTTTGTATCAATATTTATTATCATCCTTATCATTATATGAAGCTCGTATTAAAATCTTTGTCTTTCAACTTCCAGATTTTCTTATATATGTTCCCATATCAGTTTGCTGTACTGGGAATAGTGCAAAAATTGTTTTTTTTGCACAACAAAAATAATGTAGTATTATATATACCTCAGTACTAGAGGTACTGAGGTAAAAGATATGTGGTTACAAAGGCATAGAATTGCCAAACCCCACTACAGTAGAACAAAGCACCCAACAGCTAAAAATAAAGAACAGAGAAAACCCCCCTAGGACAGTTCCTCCTGCAAGCTGCTAGACCATTGGTTAAAATGAATATGAAAGTCTGGTTTTTGAAAACCAAGACATTTCTATGCTTCCAAATAGTCATAGAGAGGGCTATCCAAAACACCTCCCATCTATTGTCTATAAAGCTTTTGCGATTCCAATGAGAGAATTGCATAAAATGATTTTTAGGTTCAATGGGGAAAGGGCCCACTCTATTGACCCATCTCAAAGCCTCCCACCATAAATTCCTAGTGATTCTGCATGAGAACATGATGTGGCCAATATCTTCCTCTTCACTATCACATAACGGGCACCTATACGAAGGCAAAGTGATGTGTCTCTTCCACATAATTTAATTTTAAGCTTGGCAAAAGTTACTTGTATCTTGAATTCATTAGTCTGCTTCAAGTAAATTATGCCAATCTGCTTCAGTAATTTAAGGATATGTTTCTGTTATCTGAGTCAAGGAAGCTAAAGTTTGCAAAACAAAAGTTTACTTCAGATCTTCTCTGGCTTCAAATGGTATAAGAGAACTTAGAGAACAAACATGAAATTAATCAAATAACAATTATTGAAAGGGCCTTCCTAAAATATTTCCCAAACAAGACTTCTTTGGCCTCTTCGAAGACATTATTTGGGTCAGCAAAGAAACAAATCCTTGTTTTATTATTTCTACTTTCTATACAATATTTCTAAGGTCATTGATATTGTCTGAGAACACAAACTTCAAATTTTCAGGTGTCTCTACCTACAATAGAAACATACAACATATTCATGTATACAACTCTAGTGTCTTATCTAAGCTCGAGTCCACACCACATCATGGAGTTGCTTGCTGATTGATTTAACAGTTACTTGGTCATCCTCACCATATAGAATCCAGAAAGATTAGTCAAACCTAACTTCTGGTATATGAAATTTAGTATTGAACAGAATTTTAGAAACTAAAATCTTCATAGGGTGCACAAGTTTATCAGTCTTATTTACAGTTTTCAGCCCTGTATTTACTGTTCCAATAGAACTTAAATCTTGTAGTTGCTGGGGTGGGGTAGGACAATTTTTAGCATGCTAAAAATTCATGTCTAGCAGTTTGTGCTGGGGACATCACAAATTCGTCTGCAGAATCCTTGGAAGCAGCATCTTTGTACGAGCAGGCAGCAGTTATTTCCTTGTTTATTGTGCCATGCACAATGTCAACAACTTTAACATAAAAGAGATGAAGAGGTAAGTTACAATTGCAAGTCTTAAGTTATTTCCTTGTTTAAATCACACCAAGCTTAATATTGTTAGGCTTCTTCCTTGTGTCAACTTGTCAAAAGGTGCCCTCTTAGGAACAAAGAGGATAGGCTTACAAGCATAAGTGTCCCTCACCTGAGAAGTGCTTCACAGGCAAATGCTCTTCCAGTCATTGGTGAGACTCTTGTAGAAAGCATAATACTCCTCCTTTGTGATCTCCTCAGGCTCTGTCATCCAAATGACCTTATGCTTGTTCACCAACGAGCATTCATGTGACACTTCCTTGCTGAGGAAAAAAAAAATGTGACACTTCCTTAATCTTCTTTAAATTACTTTCTTCCTTCTCCTTCTCTTCGTCAACATCCTCCACCTAAGTACATTAAAAAATTAGATATTGAAGTCAAATTGAATCGGAGTTTTGTTTTTTCTTGCAGCTGTAATTGTTGGGTTTGGTTTGTGTTTTGTTCATGGTTTAGTTTTTGTTTTATATGCACTAAAAAAAGCTTTGTTTATGGTTCATTTAAGGTTGGTGGCCATGGGGAAAATAATGGAGGGGGATTCAATCATACACACAGTGGCATATGCAGATGATGTTGTCAGGGTAAGTGTAGAAACAGTTATTGATCCTGAGGCTGAGGTCCCCTATGCCACCTCAGAAATACAATATGTGAAGCAGGCCGTCAATACATTTGTAGCTTGGCCCACACACCTTGTGAAAGCTGTATTAGATGAGGTAACATGTTTGATTTGACATACGTAAAGTAAAACATTCATAGATTACAGTACAAATACTCACCCACTTTCATTAACCATGTAGCATCCACAACGTATTCCACACAACGAGGATGCACATGTGCCGAAGCCGGCTAATGTGGACGCAGATGATCCGTTGCGTGAATTGATGAAGTACAGTTTCGATCTTTACGACAAGCCACTTCAAATCAGCTTTGATGGGAGCTTTCTTGGAATTGTAGATGCATCTACATCGATATTCATCACATATTCAGATGTTATTGAAATAATAGCAGGAGACAAAAGTCTGAACATATCTGTCATACAATTATGGTTAATGTAAGTGAATTCCTTCATATAACTCATTCCTCATTCATTCAATATCATGATCCACTACAATACTTTCAAATCATGTGAATAGGTATATGCATGAGTGGAGTCAAATATTCAGTCAAGGTTTCATGTATGCATTCCTTGAGCCACAGTCGTTGGTTTGTGCAAAGGATAGACGCAGCGAATGCGAACAATATCTTGAAAGATGGCTTAAGGAATCTGACCGAGAGGTGTACATTGGACCTTACTTCCATCAGTAAGTGCTATTTAACAAACATACTTCAAATGATGTTTGGGTGTATACGTATCTAATGTGAATGACATGCAGGGAACATTGGCAACTCGTAATTTTGTGTCCTAGGCAACATGTTGTTGTTTGGTTCTGTTCTTTGCGTAGGAAACCTGATATGCATATCAAAGCTACAATTAATAGGTTATCTCATACCATATAACTTTTTGCAAGCCTTCTTTAATGGTCATTATTGATTGACATTTTGTTGTATATGCGTTGATGTGGTTTTTTAAAAGCAGTGTAATGACAAAATTGAAGAAGACCTTGTCTCCTGAAGCTAAGGCAGTTGCACCAAAGTGGATTGAAGTAAAGGTAAGTCAGCTATGTACCATGTGTTAGTGTTGTCTAGTTAAGTCATGAACTTATGTAATGTATACGATGTTCAAATGTTTTCCATATGTAGAGTCACGTTCAAACCGGCTGTTATGAATGTGGATATTACATAATGCATTGGATCTGGAACATCATAGCCAGTGACATAAAGAGTGATTGGTCCATGGTATGCATAAACTTCAGTACAATTGGAACTGAATTTTTATATTTGCAGTACTAACTTACAATTATGAATACTTGCAGTGGTTTGCTAATGACACACCGTTGGACATCGGCATCATCACCACAATTCGAAAGAAATGGGAAACATTTTTTTTAAAGACAGCAATAAGTCAAAACGGCTAATGATGGCGTTGGAGTATTTTTTTTTTCCCTGTATTTGAGACAATTGTTATGTTATTTGACACAGCAGCTATTTTATTTTCGGTCATGCTACTAATATTCTATTCTTAGTATTACCTACTCAATTTCATATAATTGTAGTAATATATTGTCTTTACCCCCTTCTACTGCATTGCATCTGCATTTGATTACCACAGCAACAATTTAGTCCAGCTATAGTACCACCAAGCTTGCCACTGCAGCAGTTAAGTGAACAAATGAAGTGTCCACAGTCATTGGATGGTTGCTTGGTAGAGGTACATGCTAATAACTAATAAGATTTCCTGTGCAGGGTATCATTGTTTTTGCATGACTGATGGCTACCTTGGGGCTGGAGATTTTGGTTGAATCTGCCTCAAGTGTTATTTTGAAGGTAATTGAGATAATCTTTTGTTGTTGTTTGTTTATTATATACCTAAATTTGGGTTCAAGACTAGTTATTCAACATGTGGATTATCTACCATAAGATTGTTCTAATAAGTGATTTTATCATTTGAGCAGATGATATTATCATTTGACCTTGCTTTTGCTTTGATTCCGCTCCTAAAGTTCAGTAGCAGCAAAGTGACTAGCAGCACAAGCATTGAAGAGGTGTGTTTCCTCCTTGTTTGTGGATTCATGAACTATAAGTTAATACATGAAACTAAAAAATGTTCTAGTTCTAAAATTTGATTAGCTAGGCTTACATGAATTGTTGAATTGATCAGCTAGGCATACATTATATCAACTGTTAGTGTCATTTTTTCAGTCTAATAATATTTTGGTTGATATTATCATTATTATGATTAAAGAGATTGCAGGGATTCCAAGGGAAGGGGACCAGGGGATGAAAAATATGATTAAAGAGAGTTCTTGAGGAGTTTGTCACATGCTCAGGTAATTAGTGCTAAAGCAGTTGGGTGAAATTCTCATATTTTGAATGCTGCATGCAATTAATATCGTCATTTGATGAAATGCAGAATCTTCCTGACTGGTTTAGTGCATGTTTCATTGATTGCATTCCATTTAAAATATTATTAATCAAGAGGAGTCTTGCTTAATTGAATTCAGTGTTGAGCGTGCTGCATTTGTCTTATGTAGTAGTTCATTCATTTATTTAATTTTAGTTGACAACTTGTGGAATGGTGATATCAAAATATAACCTATGAAAGAGGATAATCTTGTCAGCTAATTGTTGAGTGGTTTATTTTTTTTGTTTTGTCTTTTATGTTGCATTTGATGACTTTGTTTCTTTTCTTGTAGGGAAGTGGAAGATTTTGCACGAAGGTTAAATTCTGCTTGGCCTGAAAGGATGCAAATTTGATCTTTGGCCCAACACAGAAGACTAGTAACAATTTCTATGAATAGCAATGGTTCAACGCAGCTGTATACAGGTATGTTCTATCTATCTTCTCAATATTCGCGGTGAACCCTACTTGCTGCCTTGTTTTCTATCAGAAGCATCATTAAATTTTGTTGACATGCACATGACTGGAATCAACTAGTTATAAGTTACTTCATCACTCTCATGCATTTCATTCATCACATACAACACTCTCTCCAAAGTTCAAATTAAGACTGATGGGTGAGAAAGAGACAATTAATATGGGTGCCGGTCTACGTGCATTCCTCTTAATGGTTCTTGTGCAATTGGTCTATGCAGTGATGAACATTACTTAAATGCTTGCAATAGAATCTGGAATGAGCCCTCTTGTCCTTGTTGCTTATCGACAACTCTTTGCTACTGTGTCCATTGCTCCCTTTGCTTATTGGCTCGAGTGGTAATTATATATATATATACCCTTTCTGGTTTTGTTTTATTTTCATATATATAAACAATGCATGCATGAAAGGCTTTGATGAACTTTGAACCACCTATAACATTCTCACTGTGAGTGTCACCGTCGATATCCCTTTTCTTTTGGTTGATGCATGATTGTGTTATTTATCCTTTAAATGTATTTATATATGTTTGTTGTATATAAATGTAGCTTTGTTTTTGAAATTTGAATGGTATAACCCAAATTTTGTGAGCAGGCAAAATACTTCAACGACGATCCTTATGAAAACCCGTCTTTATAGCCTTATTTACCAACAACGACGGGTGCTCGAGCCACCGTCGTTGAAACCTCAAAGAACAATGACGGTGTCCTCACCACCGACGTTGACATACTACCAAACAACGTCGGTGGTGAGCCCGCCACCGATGTTGACAGGAAACAAAACAAATACGGGTGTTATGCGTACCCGACGTTGATATGGACAACAACAACGACGAGTCTTGCTAACCCGACGTTGAAATGGACCAAAACAACGACGGGTTGTCTAATATGTGCGTCGTTGAATCCTTTTTTATAACGTCTATTCTTTTATAGCCACTGGCGTTGTATTCTTGCATTACAAAGACGGGTCCTAGGATGACCGATGTTGTTGTTGTCGACATACAACGACATCTGGAACAAAGACGGTGTGGGGCCCGTCGTAGATACCGGTTTTCAACCGATGTAGAAGCTTCTTTTTGTAGTTGTGTTAGTTTAATTTTAAATTCTGAAACTTATAAATTGTTAAAACTTATTTAAGGTAAAAATGAGATTTTTTTAGTTTGTAAGTTTTGGGAAAATGAATTCATTTGTAATATTATTTCAAATGAGTGGAAATTGAAGTAGTAAAATGTATCATGAGAGGTGGTACAATTTAATTACACGCTTAATCATATTCATGAATGGAATCATTCATGATCACTGTAAAAAAAAGGGGGCCTTTATATATAAAGAGAAAAGAAATCACTTAAGTGAGAGTTGATTTTGTAATGGGAAAGGTCATTAAAATTTGTCAAAAAACTTATAACAAGAAAGTTTTTATAAATTTATCCAACAAAATCTAATGGAAAGAGTTTTTCCCAAGTTTGTGAGGAAAACTTTTAATATATTATTTGACATAATGAATATTTGTTGATATATGTTTTTTAAACACAAATAAAAGGTGTCAAATAGTCTTAAATCGATGTCTTTTTTTATTGGCTTATGTATGTTAATACTTTTTCAATTTTTTTTCTGTAAGTTTTATTTTGTTCATTTTTAGTTTGTTTTGTAAGTTTATGTTTTTTTTTAATTTAATTTAGTCTCTTTAAGATTCTTTTTTTTTATAATCTCCCTAAATTAGAGCTTATGGACCAAAATAAAAAAAAAATACAATTTACAAGATTAAGAATAAGCAAAATATTTGTTAGGAATCAAAATTCAAAAAATGTAAATTTGCAGGGATTAAAATTGAAAAAAAAAACTTTAAATGACCAAAAATAAACGGATGCTAACTTTCGTGGAAAAAAACATACAGAATTCTTTTCTTTTTCTATATGTGGCGTGGTTTGGGCGTGTCGCATATGTTTGATGCATGTCGTCAGTGAGAGGTTTTTCCCAACAATAATAATAACCACTTAGAGAAAGTAGATGAGGCAATGTTTTAGTAAGTTGGCTCTTTAGGTAAGAAATTTGGTTCATTATATTTCCTTGATTTATTTTACTTTTTCTTTCCATATTAAGCACTTTATTTAACTTTACTCATACTATCTAGATTATCCATTTTCCTGCAGTGGAAGAGTTTGTTCGAAGCCTTCCTAGTTCAAGCAAAATGGTTTGCCTCTGGCCGGGAACTTGCCCACTGCTGAAGAATACTTAAAGAATGGGATAGTAAGCTCTGGAGTGCATATTGCGATGATTCACACTTTCTTTCAATTGGGTCATGGATTAACTGAGGAAAATGTGAAGATCATAGACTGAACCTCTGGCATCATTTCTTCCCGGCAACAATTCTGCGACTTTGGGATGACTTGGGAAATGAAAGGATAAAGAGATTTTATGAGTACTATATATTGTTAACTTCATTGGGTAAAAAAAAAAGCATGCCAATACCCTCCTCTTTTTAATTACTCAAAGTAAGCATGCCTAATGTGTTAAAGAACTAAATAACTAAATAAGACTTTTTTTTATCCGTGGAATTCGAAAATTGAGAAATTTATAAATTATGTATCATTTTCAACTAAGTTAGACCCTTACAAATAAGGCATTTGTTTAAAGAGATAAAAGATACTGCCACTTGTTATATAAGAAATAATAAAATAAATGAGGATATTTCTTTTGTTCTAATTATATGAAATCTTCATAATTACTAATTTCCTTTAATTTATATTCTTAATTTATTGATTGGGCATATCTATATATTATATTATCTATATAAGTGGATTCAGTTATTAACCATAACAGTATAAACTACAGTCTATGGTGTGAAAATTTTAATTTAGAGGTATGCGTAATGTCATTAATTATATAGCAACTACTTAAACTATTTAATTTTAGAGGTATTTTAGAAATAAAATTTAAATTTGTGACAGCATTGATTAAATAAATAAAAAACTAACATAACTATTTTTATTGCTATTAATTAAATAGTAATTTTTTTCTTATATAAAAGATAATAGGAAATATTATGTTTGATACTAAAATTATTAATTATATAACTGTTATTGTGCATATGTAAAGGATGAGAATCAACCAGGCAATGATGGATCATATATACGTGAATTGTCTCATGAGGAATCACCCAGACTACACGATGAGAATAGCAAGAGAGAGGGTCAGGAATAAGATCTCCGATGCATGGAAGAGCCTCAACCAAGAGTGTCTGTTTGGTGCCCATATTCCATTCTTCATTCACTAAAGCCTCACTAAATGCTGCAAGTATGATACAATTGGCGTATGGTTATGACGACAAGCACTCCCTTCCAGGGCTAGAGGAGCAAGTCAAGTCCGTGCTTAATTTATCATAATGTTCTTTAATGTAAAGTATTTGAATCCCCATGTTGGTCTTAAATGGCCACATGCTGCTGATGATTGAAGGAACAATTGTTCACTAATTTCACTTACTAAATTCTATAGAGAATGAATTTATTTGATTATTCCTAATGCAAATGTCTTAAAATTATACTAATTAATTGTTGGTAATCTTTATATATATAAAAAGGGATTGGTGGGTAGTATTGGAAGAAAACTTTATCCTTTTACCTTATATATATATATATATATATATATATATATATATATATATATATATATATATATAAACGAAATAGGTAAGGGCACTTTTGTAAATGCCATTTTGTCTTATAAATATGATTAAATTAGTAATAGAATAAAAAAATTTAACCTAATATTTAAGTTTGCATTTTTGTAACGTGTGCATAAATTGTGGTCTTATTTAATTTTGTATTTATTGTTCATGCATCTCAATTATTAGCATTAATAGAGTTGCGTTAATATAATAAATTATATTATTTACAAATATTCAAATTATAGGACAATATATATAATGAGACCAATGAAAGAGAATATCATAATTTTAAAAGTCAACTCGTACTACTACAAATAAAGCCTTTGAAGATAGTTTTGTAGGACTTTCCATGACGGTTAAATGTGAATGGTTTTTCATGATGGCTTTAAAATCATCATAAAATATGTTATGTTTTCATAAATAAAAAATGACCCATACTTTTATGATAGATTTTTTTGAAAATCATCATAGAAAATGAAATTTCTATGACAGTTTCCATAAATTCATCATAGAAAGGTCAACATTAAAGGTAATTTTTCAAAAACCCATCATAGAAAGTCTAACTTCTATGATGATTTTTTAAAAATTAATCATTGATTTGAGTTTTTTATGACAATTTTCTGGGAACAGTCATATAATTTTTTGTTTTTAATGTTTCTTTTGTTATAAAGAGCACTCAACCTGTAATTTAACAAAGAACAAATATATGCAATCTAGTCCAAAACAAATATAGGAAATATATCCAAGGAGTCCAAACAAAATTATAAATAAATAAATAAATATGATATAAATGATGTACAATATTATCAAACATTGTTCAAATACACACATTATTTTTACATTTTAAAAAGTATGTTGTTCATTCCTTGCTAATTGTTATAATCATCTCCAATTCCAATGGTGTTCCATTGTAACACCCCAAGTTTTGAGTACTAGCAAAATACCCTAAGGAAAACTCTTATTAGAACTCTTTTGTTATATGTTTTGTAAATATTTGTTGTGATTATTTTGTATATTATTAATTTTGTTCTAAACATGTACTTGTATTGTGATAGTGTGTATGTTCCTATACATGCGTGTATTTTGTATATATTATTGTTGTTGTTGTCGTCTTTATTATATCATATTATATTTGGTGTTAGAAGAGTATTAGATTAATTTCTTATAGTTATAATGCTTGAAAGATTGTCAAAGTCTAGTGTTAGTTTTATGATGACAAATAGGGGTGGGAATAGGCCAGGCCAGGCCAGACATTAAAAGGCCTGAGCCTAGCCTACGATTAATTTTTTAGGCCTGAGCCTGACCTATAGCCTATCAAAGACTTTTATTTTGGCTCGGCCTGACACTACTAAAAAAAGCATTTTTTACGACGTGTGATTTATGACAGTTATTGTAGACCCGATTTAAAAAGTGGTGCAATGACATTTTTGTAATTATCATAAAAAAATTACATTTTACGTCGTACATTCTAAGACAGTTATTAAAAACCGCCTTAGAATGTTATATGCAATAAAGTTTACGACGGGTTTTAATAAAAAACCGTCGTAGTTAAAAAAAAAAAAAAAACAAAATGCGTCCTCCCACATACTCATTTCACCAACCCTAGTTCCTGAACCTTCTCATTTCGAAAACATCAAGGTCTCCACCTCCTTCTCATTCGTCACCACACTCACCTCCCCTTTCCCTCCCTCCAACGCACAGTTTCAAGAACCCAACGGCGCAACCCTATTCGGTTCACTCCTCCAATTCCTTCACGAGACCGTGTCGATTATTGTGACCGAAACTGGCTGGCCGAGCTCCAGCGCTGCCGCTAACGAGTTCGATACGAATTTAGGGTATGCCGAGATATACCTCAAGGGTTTATTAATTTGCATGCACGGCGGGTGTGGTGGTAAACCCTAGGTATTGTTATCTGTGGCTGCCCATGCTATTGGGTTGGTTTTGATGCCGCCTGAACCATTGCCTTGAGATCGAAAGGACTTCTTCAAGGAGAGGAAGCACGAGAGGTTCGAGTTGCTTGGGTCTATCGCCAGATGGAGGGATTCCTCACACCACCGCGACTTCAACCGCTGGGGATCCGCCGAGTTTCGCCGACCGCTAGGTGAGTTTTCATTCCAACTCTCTGTTTCGGTTGCGTTTTGTTTTGCACAACATGCCGGAAAACTTGCGCATCTGTTTTCTTATTTAGTTTTTATTTTTTTATTTTCATTATCGGAAAGAGTTTTTCAGTGGTTTAAGATTTGGTGGGTTGTTCTTTGTGTATTTGATGTGTTTTGGAGGGTCGACCTTGGGTTATTTTTGAAGATCCGTGGCTTCTGTTGTTGTTATTGGAATATTTTTACTTTTTGCCTTGAGGAGGGTTTTTTTCTTTTTGCAAGATTTTTGTGTGTCTTATTTTTTGGTCTATGTTTTTTCTGGATGCGAGAATATATCCTTTGCTTGTGTTGATTTTTTTTTTATATTTTCCTTTTTGGTTTGAATATTTTCTGAAGGCCATGGTCATGGGTATGCGATTTATCGGTTCAGCAACGACAAGATGCTGGAAGATGATAGTCGGCCGTCATTCTCGCGGGGTGATGGAAAGTATGGCAGGAGCAGTAGAGAAAATAGAGGAGGGCCCTTTGGTCAGAGAGATTGGTGAGGGCATTCATGGGAACCCATCAAAACCTTATTCACTTCTTCCCAATTCAGAGATGCCAAATGGTCCTTCCCTTCTGCCCCTGTCACTTGCAACTGTATGTTTTTACACTCAATTTCTCTGTACTTTCAACTTAATTACCTTGAATTTGCCTGTTCACTTTCATTCTACATCCCGGTTCATAGATCGGCTATGCTGTGTACAAAATTGACCTTCTGATTTCCTCAATTGGTCTAATTTAATTTTCTAGTTCCATACCACTTGAAATTTTATGATCAGCACTCAAATCTCAACCACCAAATATTGTAATTGAGGTGTTTGGGAGATCATAGCATACGTAAGTTCAAGGAAATTATTTATTAGAATTTCTGTTCTGATTGATGGTCCTTGCTCATATAACTGTATGCTAAATCTGTTTCCTGCCATCTCTTCTCCTATTCATCCTTTGCTTACCCTGGATTTTCTACTTGGTATCTTTTATTGTACATCCATTCAAATTTTAACATCATCTAAGATGGCATTTGTTGACATCATGATAGCCTTGCAGTCCTGTTTTCTTTTAGATACAATGCTATGAAAAATGTTGTATGCTTATTCATTTTAAAAGATAATTAATCTACTGATTTGCTCTTTTTGTAGATGGTTCTGTAATGCCTTCATGGTTTGACATTCTTGAGATTCCCGTGGCAGCTGTAAGCTTAGCTTTCTCTTCTCTCTTGGATTATTTCTTGGATAGGCACTCTTTTTTTTCTTAATGGCTTTCATTCACATGGGGGCTGGGAAATCTATTTAACGAAGGAACACTATAGAGAATGAATGTTCCCTGAGTAAATAAATGCAGTTCTTTGTCTTCATCAGCCTGTTATTCCTAGTTTTGCCAATATGCACAAATCGTTTTCTTGCAAACAATTTATTCATTAATGCATCTTGAGGTATTTAAACGCAAGGGAGTGTGCAATGCATATGATTAAAGATATCTAACTGGTGTAGCTTCATGGTAGAAATTTATCCTGGGGATGCTCACAAACTTTGGTAGCATGGCATTAGATCGAATTCACAATACTCTCAAGGTAAGAATGATTTCTTAGAATTGCCTTCACTATTGCTATAAATGCTCTTTAATTCATTTTGGGCTTTGATGACCGTGTCAGGTTTTTCTTTCTTTTTTTTAGAGGCAAGCAGTTAGGTAATATATATGACTTTCAATGAAAAGGAAAATGGACTAGACTAGAGGCATCATTTTCTTAAAATAATAAAATTGGGACACTTGGCACGCACTCATGGATAGTGATTGAATAATAGAACTCTAGAACTAGAAGCATGATTCATGATTAGTTGAACAATATGACAAACAACTAGAAGAAATATTAGAGATGTGTTAGTTTCTTTCAAGGCGTGAGGCATGCATTGCATTTGCTGCTCTCTTGGATTATAAAATATTATTAGTATATTCTCTAGGTTCTTCTGTTTGAGTGTGATGCATATTTATAATTAATTTTTTTTTTAAAATGAAAAACTGACTCCAATTAATATGAATACTTTGGGGTATTGACTTTGATGACTTGTTACATGATGCATACCACATGTCTACACTTTGTGGCAGGTTCTATACTTGCTCATTGTCAATGTATTATGAAGACAAAGGCTTTTAAGAGATCCCGAAGTCATGACTTCCTACAGGTACCCAATGAATATGCATATACTTCCCTATCCTTCTATGTTCATGAAAAACAACCTTCTACTGTTCAAATAGAAGTTCTGGTATGGGCTGCTTTATTTATAACTTTTTTTCTGCATATTACTTGGAGTTGGGCTGTTGAAATCACTGGATTTCATTTCAATTTTCTCTATGCTAATGGCTCATATATATATAATTTCCTCTAACACTTGCTCATTATTAATTAATTGTTCACAAATTATAAATAAACCTTGTACCGGCGGTAAAAAATAAATAAACTATAGTAATTGCATTGATTACTAAAAAAGTTTCAATCTTACAGTACGTCCTGCTAAAGTTTTAAAGAATTGATTGGAAACAAGTACGGGAAGGGGATATGGGATTAGCAAAGTTTGATTCCATTATTTAACTTTATAAATTCAAAATTAGAACTTCTTTTAGTAATGAGTATTTTAGTTTGTGCATTGCACAAAATAAATAATTATTTTATATAACTAAAATTTATAATAAATAAATACATTTAAATACATTTAAAATTTACACAAAATAAAATTTATTACAAATAAATATTTTTAACATAAATTGGACTGTATTTTAGATTTATAAGAAACATATTATAATATCAGGTTACTTTTAACTAGCGGTATTTTTGAAAAAATATATATTAAAAATTAACTTTAAAATAAAGATAAAAGAATGATAGATGGATACATATAGAAAGTTAAGAAAATTTTCTGAAATTTCTCTAAAAAAAATATTTCAAATGTTATTGTTAAATTAAATAGTAGCTCCTAAAACACTCTAATTTAATATAATATTATTTTAATTATATATGGGAGGTTTTTTTTTTCAATTTGTGCTTGTTCGTTTCATTGTACTAAAAAAAATCATTTTTTTATATCCAACTAAAAAAATCTTTCACAATAAATAAATATTAATTAAGATATAAAAGATTATTGTGCCTTGCCTGTGTGATATTAATTAAGATATTAGTTAACGTACTGATGAATTGTAGTACTAGCTGAATTCAGAAATAACGTTTGTCATTTCATTATATGTAGTATATAAAATTTTCTGTCTTCAATGCTATTAATACATTGCTAATGTTATCTCTAAACCTGAGGAATCATATGATGGCAAATCACACTATTGTTTTTTTTAATCCCAAAAGGGTCTAATATGAGCTTGGATAATCTAATGTTTCTTTTGTTCTGCATAATCTCCTATCTAATAACTTTATTCCATAGCAATGATAATTCTTAACTAGTTTGTAATTGGTTGAGGCCAGAATATAACTTCACTGTGACTTGAGTCTTAAACTTGGAATTATGTTTTAATACAATGGCAACTTTTAATGGTTGTCCCCCTATCATTGAAAAAAAAAAAAAACTTATGTCCATTGACTAGAATTATTGCATCTTTTTCCTGTTGTATCCTTAATTATTACATAAGCATACTTGAGTGCAATAAACTTAAATCTATTCATTGGTCGACAGAGGCGTTAAGCTTTATTTATCACTCTCTCTCTGTGGTTGAGTAAACGATACTATTTCACTTTAACTAGGATGCCTGATATCAAGTTATAATGTTATATGTTGTCATAACATGCTCTCAACAGTGATGTAAGACCTGTAAGCATCATCATTCATATTCATTTCTTTCAATGTTGGTTTCAGGTGCTTCCTTTGGTTGGACTTTGGTTGGATTTGCAGTGGCCATGCTTGTGTTTTACTCTTTAGTCCCTGTTCTACTTAAGGTGTGAATAGTAATGTAAATTCTTGCAAAATTTGAGAATCTAATTAATTATGTAAATTTTTGTATTATGTAATATAATGATTTTTCAATTGAAAATAATGAGTATACTTTAATTTTCTTCAAAATCAATGTTTAGTATTGTATTAGTTAAAGAAATTACAAAAAATAAAATAGCAGCCACAAATATTACAAAAAATAAAATTGTTGCAAAAAAAAATACTGAACTTTCTAAGACGGTTATTAGAAAAACCGTCTTAGAAAGCTAGACATACTAAGACGGTTCTTGAAATAATCATCCTAATATGTCTCATGTGACTTGAGAATCTAAGACGGTTATTCCAAAAATCGTCTTAGTATGTCTAACTTTCTAAGACGATTTTTCTAATAACCGTCTTAGAAAGTCCTGTATACTAAGTCGAATATTGCAAGAAAACCGTCTTTGATAAATGACACATTATAAGATGGTTATTTGAATAACCGTCTTAGAAACCCATATATATGATGATGGTTCCAAAACCGTCGTAAAAAGTAGCATGTCATTTTATGACACTGTATTCTATGACGGTTAAAAATCGTCGTTAAATGTCCCATAGAACCGACTTAAAAAACCCCTTTTATAGTATGACTTTTTAAAAAGTCTAGCTTGACCTGATAGTCTATTCAAAATCCTATTTAAAAATCTTTTTCACATTAAATCTTTAATATTCTTAGTTGTTTTTACCAAAAACAAAAAAATAACGCACCTTCTATAATAAGCTAAACAAGGCCTTAATATATAATTTGCCTTAATTTTTATCTAACGTTAATTTAGTTGATAGTTCTAAAAATATATTAATAATATAAACAGAAATCACCAAATGATATAAAATAATCTAAAACAAAAGAAAACCTCATACTTGAGGTAGTATCATCCAAGTCTATCAAACCAACATATTAATTATTACAACAAAAAAATAAAACCTACATCTCCATTTTATTTGAACAGAACTGGTACATAAAATATCTACCAATAAAATTAATAGTAACGTCATTTCATTATTAGTTCCTCCATATTCACCATAAGATAGAATGTGATTTTTGTATAGGAACGTAATAGGATATGATAGGATATGATTTTTGTATAGGAACGTAATAAAATATGATAGAATATGATTTTTGTATAGGAACTAATAAGATATGATAGAATATGATTTTTGTATAGGAACGTAATAGGATATGATAGGATATGATTTTTATTTGCTCTAGAATACAGGAACGTAATAAAAGAAAAAAGGAAACCTAATAGGAATAGAAAAAAGGAACTGTTAACAGAAATAGGAAAACTAATAAAAATAATGAGAAATATAAAGGAACACATGACTCACACCTTGTAATTAAAATTTTACTTAATTATAGGAATGAAATCTGCTAATTTTTTTAAAAAATAATATTAATTGTACCCAAAAAATAATATAAATATATATATATAAATATATAAATATATATATATATATATATATATATATATATATATATATATATATATATATATATATATATATATATATATATATATATATATAGGCTGGCCTATCGGACTTATAAGACTTTTTAATAAGCCTAAGCCTGACCTATTTAATTTAATAGACTTTTAAAAAAGTCTGAGCCTAGCCTTTTAATTAAATAGGCCAGGCCAGACCACGCTTTATGTAGGCCAGGTCGTAGGCCCCTGTAGGCCGGTCTAGCCTATTCTCACCCCCTAATGACAAACCTAGATAGAACACATCATATCTTGAGTTATAGTTGTCTATTTGAGGTGTTTTTTTGCATCGTTGAAAAACATGCTGAAAAAGCTACAATTCATTCATACACCTTGAAAACCAAAATCGACTTCTATCATAGAGAAAATCAACTCCAAAGTAGGTGACTTGATCATGAAAAACGCTCTTAGTCTCACATTGGATACAATAACCTCACGAATCCCTTTCTTTCCCTATATATAAAGGAGACCACAAGCCTTATATGCACCAAAGAATTAAGTGGGCTTAGTGTTAGGTGCAGAGCCCCTCGGACAATATTTTTATATTTCCCTTTGAGATTTCAAACTCAGGGAATTTAGGCGGCTTGAGATTGTGTTTTAAATCACAACCAAGTTTTTGCCACATTAAGAGTTGTCATAAAGATTGTGGTGGACGAAACCATTGGGTCAATACGTTCTTGGGAATGGTCACGAGATCTTCTTCTTTTTTCTTGTTGAGAAATTTCTTCATTGGAGGTTAAGGGGAGTGGGTTCTCTTTTTTTCTTTTGTTGTTTGAGTGGTAATAAGTCACAAGTAGATTGTATGATCTTAGGTTTTTTATTATAGCAAGTTTATTTTCTTGGATGAGTTGTGAATACGCTAAAACACATTGTTTTGTTATGATTTGGGTGAATTTAATTGTTGTATGTTTTGACATTTTGTCATTTTGATGTTCTTGAAATTGAATTTGATAATTGATGTTGGACGCACATGTTGATTTTCGAATAGAAAATGTTAACTTAGAACACCAAAACATGTACTTAAATGATAGGATTATACTTTTTCGTCTTCATAAGAGTTGCGTCCCTAGATGTTATCTAATTAAGGGATTTGATTTCACTCAAAAAGGATTTATATAACTCTAGATATTTCAATTTTAGTGAGTAAAGGTTAAGTTGTCAGAATTATGCGATGAGTTAGTATATTTCCTAATTTTAGGTGTCTAAACTATTGAAAGGGATTTTGAGGTCAACATAGAAGTTGGATATAACTGTCTTATCTTTCTAATGAGATAAAAACCATCTTAATAGATTAGTACAACTCTATACATGATTAATATACTCTATGAATGTCATAGTAATGTAGAAGGAAAAATGAGTGTGTAATATTGATATCACAATGAGTGGTAGTATGATGCATGATGTTATACTTATGATTTGATGAATGAAGCGATGTGATAATATTGTTGTGTAAATTAGTGAATGTTCTCGTGCTTGATATTGTGACTAAATGCATGATGTCCATGAGTATATGTGAAAGTAATTGCTATGGTATGCATATGTGTTGTGAAAAATGTTAGGAGAACCTATCCCCACAGGATAGGAATCTCCAAGGGAATTCGAAAATAAAACATGTTCATATAGTCTATGAACCATGCATCATGTTGTGCATATGTGTTTTAAAGTGAATGACATTTATGAACCTAACCGGGGAGGTCATGACTAAGTTGATGTATAACTCTGACCTCGGGAGTGGAACGGTTTGAAATTCACTTTAAGCTTATTATGAACACATGTGTTGTGTAACACCCAGTTTTTCGTAAAATAAATTAAAAAAGAATTTATTTAAAAATAAATAGAGTTTTAGGAAAATAATTAGGTTTTTGTAATTAAATAAATAAGAAGAGATAATTTTATTGATTAAAATAATGATTTTATGGTAAATAAAATAAATATATGTTCTTAGAAAATAAAAAGAATATAAAATAAAGAAAATTAGAGTAAATAATATGCTAAGAGTACCCTAGCTATAAATAGAGACATATTAGGTCAGTTTTTAAATTAACATTACGTCTCTAGGCTCTCTTTTTCTCTAAAATTCATTTTCGCTTCTCCCTCTTCCGAAACTCTCTCTTTTTCCCACATACCTAAACCCATGATAGTAAAACTATGATCCCTGACTCGTTAACCGTTGGATCGTTGCGAAATTTGAACACCAGGTTTGGAACTCATTCTAAACATCCCTAGTATTGGGATTTGTGAGAAAAATATTTATGCTTAGAGAGATGTCCCTCACACGGAGATAATGAAATGAATGCTCAAATCCCTTCTCCTTCTGTCTAACGCTTGGAAACCCTAGCAGAGAAACCAGAGGAAAAGCTTGAGGAATCTTAGGGAACTGCTAGAGATGCTACTATTAGTGTCGGACTATACACTTGAGCCCTCTTAGAGGTAAGGGATGAGTTTATCGCAATTGGGATTAGAATGAACATGTGTAGAGATGCTTAGAGGATTAAATTGGGGTTTATTTTGGGATTCTTACTGAATTATAATTCTGCCTTTTACTATTATAATTATGATATTGTTGTGTTTGATGGACCAATTCATGTCCTGATGCAAATTGGTTGATAAAATTGAGTGCTCTTGGTGTTTTCGTGTTTTTAACCTATGATTTTGATTCCTTAATTTTGATATGATTATGTGAAATTATTTGATGGGTTTTACTCCTCATGTTTTGAGAAGTATTTTTGTATAAATTTTTTGAATTTTGGATAAGATTTACTTGATTAGCATGATAAATTATTATATTGAGATCATGAAATTGTGATTGAAATTGTGAGTAAGTGACAAATTGAATATGTGATGAACTATGTGATAAATTGTGAGATCACACATGTGTATTGAGATGTTGTGTGCATTGAGTTGTGAGCTATGAACCGTACAATCACACGACTGTAAGACCCTTTAAGGACGACGAGTTAATGCACGATGAGTATTATGATGGGATCCACTGTAGGAATCAGATGATTTTAATCATCTTGATGCGCGAGAGGTTAAAATTATTTTGAAAACAATTAAGGAGTATTGTGTTGTGTACAATTCATAGATAGTGTCTGCATGCTCAAATGTTTTATGGGTTGGACTTGACAGACTCTTCGGAGTGTAGGCCTTGGGGGTAAATACACTCGATTTAAATGTTCCTTGAAGCCTATGCTGATCTCATATGATTGGAGCGTTATCACAAAATAGAGTGACCCTGACTAGTCTCCTTATGATTTTACCTAGAGAGAGTGACTTGACTTACAAGTGTGTGGTCTGCCTTGTCATGTACTCCTAAACGCCCGACAAGGTTTTTCACTGGCATGGTACCACATTGCATATAAGATTGAGTCTTAGTATATTTGTTGCATAATGTTTGTATACTGATCAATATAGATTGGTTGAGTGATATTGTGTTTTGATCCTTGAGTAGGTGAAAGATGTGAAAATGTGTGAGACGTGTAGCATTGAGATGTGATATTATGCGATAAATGGTGGAATGACATGAGTTGTGTTAAAGTAAGTTGTATTTCATTTATATGATATATATATATATATATATATATATATATATATATATATATATATATATATATATATATATATGTTGTTTCGTTTTTCTCTATTAGTTAGGAATGTGATAACTCACTCCTTGTGTATACAGTTTATGTTTGGATCCTGTGATGATCTCAAACTTTGTGTTTGTGAGAGCAGATGGTTAGGTAGATGGCTATGGAGAACCTCATGCTAGAGGATGTTGGAACACAATGCTCTAATAGGATGTGACATTGGGACATGGGTTTTTGAATAATTTGCATAATATTCTGAACATGTTACTTTATGTTATTTCACTGCTTAATTTGTTTTCTTTTGTAAAAAAATTGGATGACCTTGTTTTTGGCCAGAGATGTTTTCACACCCTTAATTGATAAGTTTTTTATTTGGTGATTAACACGAATGTGAACCTTTTACCCACATGAGCTTCTTTATGTTTATTCAATAAAATCACTTTAATTAATTCTGTAATTTGTATGATAGTATATAAATGTGCATGTCGGGATAGAAGGTGTCGCATGTTGGAGTATCCTTGCAAGGTCAAAACATCCTAACACGTCGCCATCCATATCATCTTGATAAGAGTGATAGTGTCAGATGCCCATTGTGTGACAATTCGTCGACTACATGGACTCCCGGAATACATTCACAGTGTTTTCCAAAATGGTACCACATGCACATACAAGTCTATGGGTCTAATCTCCATCACATTTCGTGTGTGAATTTGTGTATGTAATGTTTGATTTGCATGTGGCATGCTTGTGTTCTGGAACACAATTGTTTATAAATATATCTTATATCTTTATGTCTTCCTTAATGTTTTAAATTTATTTTGAGATGTATCTTATTCCCTATCTGTTTGTCTTGTTTGTGTTTGGGCTAAATGCCAGCGTTGCAGGTGAGTGTTTGTAAGGTTATGATGATGATGTTACAAGAGATGTTTAGGTCTCCACTTTATATATTACTATTGATTTTAGGGTTATGGATGCTCTGAAACAATGTAACATTGGAACACATATTTTATTCATTTATCTAAGGATTTAATTAATAAATATTTTTTTACCATATTTTATTTAATATGGTTCGCATGGACTTTGGAGCACCAACATCTTTTTAACATGGAGTTCTTAAGTGATGGGTTACCGAAAAGTAGATGCATCTTTTGTATATGTAGTACCACTTAATTCTTTCAAGTCATTCTCATCCTCAACTACATAGTCTCATACCTATACAACCTCTCGATCCTTCTCATTCTGGTGTGATTAGATTGGGGTGTTACATCCATCACTAACCACTACAACATATGATATGAATCATTAGTCTACACATTCTAAATTAAAGGTTCTACTTTCTTTACAAGTAAATGTAAGTTTATGGAAAAGGAAAATAACACCACCACCACTTCAACAACTTCCAAATTCACCACTTCAAGGATGTCTTGGTGGAACACTACATTAGCCATCTAGAATTTCAACTTTTCCCATTCATAACACCTGGGGAATGGCTTTTCATTCACAAGATCGTAGTACCTACCATTGATATAAAATGAATCATATTTATTGTATAATAAATTAAAATTACTTTATATATTTTGACATTTTAGAAGTTCACTATTTAATTCTATAAATTTATAAAAATTAGATATAAATTAATTTTATATTCATATCACATTTGAAAACTTTTAATAAATTATAAGCTAATTCAAACTAGACTTGTGCATATTACAATTGGGGCACTCTTAGATTATAAAATAATAGTTTTTTTTTCAAAATAAAATGTTAATAGATGAATTTTCAGTTTAACATTTTTTAAGTGTTTAAATAGTAAACAAGGATCTTAGTGTTAAGGAAATGAGCAAATATCTTTTTTATGCAATTTGATTTTGATAATATTGAAAAAAAAAACAATTACAATCAACCAATATTGATAATGTGTTTTTTTTCCACCAATCAAGACTTTCACAAAAAACAAAGACTATGTACTTTTTTTTTAAAGTTCAGAACCTTTGTGTCTTGCATAAGATCCCCTATATAATCTTCTACCACAATTTTGAATAAAATCCTTCCAAAACATTTTACATATATTTTTAGCCACAACAATCTATTCTACTGATTCAATATGGTAATATCATTTCTTTCTAAATTTTATATGATCTAAAACCATTGTTTGTTATTAAGCATTGCTTATCACATATTAATAGGCTCCAAGTTTCACACATATATTTAGTCAAAGAGTGTATTTAATATTTTGGGGCTATTTGTATTTATAAATACTCTTATCATCGGCAAAGAGGTGAATGTAAGCCAACAAAATACAAAGGAATTAAGAATATTAAAATAAAGTAAGGTATTCCCTTCTTTACCATTAAAAAGAAATCAATTACTCAGCATGATGATGTTCATTGGAAGTATCATGCTAAATTTGACATATTTACTTACAAGCTGTTAGAAGCATATCATCATGTGCTATAAATGCTCTTGGCATTACTAAACCCAAACCAAAGCTAGGGAAAATGTAAGCATTGGTTTCCTCAATTAACAAGGAAAGAATCATATATGATATTATGTTGTTTACAAAATGAAAAGAGAGAAATAATACTAAATTTGAAGAAGATTTTAAAACTTGGCTAGAAGTATAAACTTTGCCATTGTATTCAATAGGACCAAATGGACTCCCACTAGCAAAAATTGTGCGACCCTTTTTGGAGAAGCAAGCAAAAAAATTAATATTACTGCAAAAATGTAGGAGTGTTAAGCATAATTTGCATCAGAGAATACTTAAACAATTTTAGAGAAAGATGTGATCATAAGTTTTTTTCCTCACTCCATTGGTAAGCTTCTTCAACTATACACTTAGAGTGTGAGAAGGGACTAGAGAGAGCCAAAAATGAGAGGTTTATGCAAGTCGGGCATGACAATATTTAAAATCATACATCTAAATACTCACACAAATACTCATCCACAACAAGAGGGACACAAGGTTTTACATCATTGTTTGAATCCATAGCCTCAATTACTTCCTTTGTAAATGTTATTCCCATTCTTGATGATCTAATCATAATTGTTGGCTTGATCACTTGAAAGTGTGCAATAATCAAGCATATTAAGGACATATCTAAGATAACCTATTATAGACTATAAATAGACATACTAAACACCTTGACTGCCTCTTGCAGACTATTAACAGGCTCATGTTTGTGAGCAGAAGGCTTCTTGAAGTGTTGAAGTGAATTCTTCTGGAAGCTAACAATTAAACCTGCTTTAGAGTAAATAAATGCATTAGAAAATTGAATCAAATTGATGCAACAAAAAAAATGAATATGAAAAGAATAGATTCCTTTGGGAACATATCATGGGAGTTGAACCGTTGCATGAACATAATAAAAGGCATAAAGATTTGCAAAACAAGATAAACCAAGATTTCATAAATAAAATAAAAAATCCAAAAAGGTGGGTATAATAAGTAAACAAGCTTTGAGACACAACCTAATACAGAGTCATTCAAGTTTTTCATTAAACATGTAGTGTGTAGTTGTATGAAAACCAAACAATGCACCAGAAAGTCTTAGCCTCAATCATAAGTTACCAGTTATAGTAGTGCTCTCTCTTCTTGCATCCACATCGGCTCTAATCTTCATCAAGACCGCCTCTCTCGGTATCACTTTCCTACTGCACATGTGCCCACACACTTTCAGCGCAATCTAATCAATCCCAGTTAATTCACCAATCTAGTTCTAGCCACTGACAATGATGTAGAAGAATAAATAGAGGTGGCTTATTTTCTATTGTTGGTCGTTGAGGACCTAGGTGGAGGGGGAGACGGTTCGTGCGAAATGGTGCATTTTGGCAGTGGTGGTGAGAGGGAAGAATAAGAAAAAAAAGAAGGAGAGGAAGATTGTAGGGAAAAAGAGATATCCAAACAGAGGATTCTTAGTAAAAAGAAGCTTCGACAGCAACACTAGACAGCTTCGGTGTCTGTGTTGGGCAGCTCCAACAGAGATGCATTTTTGGGTGCGACAGAGACGAAGTGAGATGGAGTGAAACTCTAAAAGGGCATGAGACTCAAAAGCCAAAACTCCTCACTTTCAAACTGATTTCAACGATGGTTCCCCTAAAACCATCATCGATTTGCAATTTCAATGATGTTTTTTTTTTATAACCACCATTGAAATGTTATTACTATTTACAAAAATGTCACCACAATTTTTACGACGACAATTTTGGTTGAACCATCATTGAATCAATGTCGTTAAAACTTATTTTTGTAGTAACGTGATATATATAAAATAGTAAGTTTTAGTTGAACAATGATTGGAGAATTTATTGAACTTTACGTTTCCAATCAATTGATATTCTTTTTCATAATTTTAGGGTTAAAAAATTGACGCTAATACATAATTGAAGGATCCCAAAAACAATTTAATATAACTTCAAATAACGAAGACATTTGATATGAATGTTCTTTGATTACATTTCTTTTTTGAATTCTACAACATAAACGGAAAACATCAACTTGGTGTACATTATGTTGGACAAAACAATTTTGTGATGAAGCTTTATAACCAACAAAGCATTGAAATTCAATAATCAATGAACTTGGGATAGGGTATTGTTAGAATATCATGTTCGAAAATCCCAAACATTGGTGAGTTATTTTGTTGTTTTTATTTTATCACGAAATTCTAAATTTAGTTATTAAAGTTTTTTTTTTTTTTTGTTTTCGCAACACATACCAATATTAATTGTGGATAAATTTATCAAAAAAGAAGAAGAAAAAATTACTTTAAATCATGTATAAGGAAAAATTTATGCGTGTCAGCTTGGTGTTAAAAAAAATGAGTTCATGACTGGTATCTAAAAGAAAAGTGGTATTCATTCATCAGAGATAATAAATTAAAGACTAAAGATGTTTTGACATTTTGGTTTAAAGATAATCCTAAAATATTGTTTTTCAGGATTCATTAATAGAATAGTAATAATAAATTTTTCGAGTTATTCTTAATTTTTAGTACTATATTTGTTTTTGTTTTAATTTTCTATTTTAAGTTTTGTGTAATTTACAGTACGATTTAAATATTTTATTTATTTTTGCCTATTTAAAATAATCTTAATTTTAAAATATTCAACTTACACATTATTAACGAATTCATTTACAATTAGAGGGTCTAACAGTGACCAATTATGTAAAAAATCATTTCCATAATAAATTATTGACAAATTTAATCAGAATTAATTGGAAAAAATATTCCAAAAAATATAATTATTTCAAATAATTACATTTAACACATTTATTTAACCCCTTAAAAAATGATTCTTAGAATATAACCAATTCAATTGGGATAAATCAAATTAAAATAAATCATTAAAATATCAGTAATCAGAAATTTAATGTAGGACATAGCAAGAACTTTTTAACTTTTATACTGCTATGCTATAATTATAGACAGCGTTGAAGTTTATTAAGATAATATATATAAATTTTATTTCTGAAAATTATATTAAAAAATCATGACCTTGAAGTTAGGTGTAATTCGTGCATATTATGTGTAACCATTAGATTTAAATAAATTATAAATAAAATATGTTTAATTTAAAATAAACTTAAACAAAAATAAGCAAAATAATTTATGGTTAAGTTAATTTAAAAAAAATGTGAGAAATTGTCTAGAAATTAATTATGCATCGGTTAAGTTTAATTTATAAAAATGTAATATAATTATTTTTTATTTATTTAATTAGTAATCAATATACAATATTTGTGTTATTTATTTAATACTAGTGATTAATAATGCATAAGTTAATTAATGTGAGAAATTTTCTACTAATTAATTATGGTAAGTTAAGTTTAATTTATAAAAAATAATATAATTTATTTTATTTAACTAATAAGTAATCAATATACAATATTTGTGTTATTTATTTAATATTAGTAATTAATAATTTCATAATTTTAATTAATAGAACCATAACTGATATTTAATAATTTTAATATAACATACGTTTTTATAGTTTACAATTCCGTTATAGCATTTATTTAGAATTTAATTGTTAAGATTTAATTATTCAAATTATTAAATTTTAATTATTTGACAAACGTTACATATTCAATAATTGAGTAATACTTACTCATATAGAATTACTAACCATAAAGGACATGTTTGGTTTCGGAACTAAAACATTTCGGTTTGCACTTAACAAGAAATGCAGACCAGAAGCATGGTATAATTTTTGAAACTTATGTTATACTTTTCTCAACAAAATTTGCATTTGTACATTTTAATAATTAATATTACGAAGAAGACTAAGAAAATAGTACTGTAAAAAGTGATATAATATTTTATATGAATAAGATAATACTTTGGTTTAAATATATTTTTACTCTTTATAATATGAGTGTTTTTTTTTTTACTTTTTCTTAAATATTTTTATTTAATTTTATTCCTGTTAATTTTGTTCATTTAGTATTTGGATTCACTATTTTAGTCCAAAAAATATATTTTTTACACATATAATTTCTTCTTATATTTTGAAATGCAGAGAGAATCGTTAAGGCATTGGACCTTCAAACGACCATTTAAATTTTGAAAAGCGGAGAGAAACGTTAAGGCATTGGACCTTGAAACGATCATAAGTGATATTTGATAAAAAAAAGAAGTTAGTTATGAGTTGGTTTTCTCGTGGTTTCGTTTATTAACTTTCAATCTCTTTAAAGACAACTTTACAACACTAGTGATTGGTTAAGATTGAATTTTATAAAGAAAAACGAGATCGCCGATGATAGATGCAGAAGATAGATGTGCACATAATAACAAGGGGGACCCCTAAGGGTATATAGATCAAATTCAAATCTTAAAAACAAAACTAACCGACGGTTGCATGAAGAACACTGTACAAGGAACAATGTAGGGAATGATCATGATCGTGATTCGGTAGCGCTTCAGCCTCGTTTTCTCTTCTTTCTTCTTCTTCTTTCTGTTTTCTCTCAATTCCCTCACCTTCTGGACCTTCTCACCCTTAAAACCACCCCTAGAACACCTATTTATAGGAAAAGGGTTACTTTGAGGCAGTTGTAGCTCGCCCAGGCGAGTTGGTTTCTTCACCATGAAGTTATTTGGTGGCCCAGGCGAGCCAGAGGCTAGTTTGGGTAAGCTAGGGTCCAAGAAAACCAAGGAAAATACCATTTTGCCCCCTTTTTTTTGGTACTTTTCGCATTCTTGATCAAATCACTAAATGATCATCTATTTCAAATTGTAGTTGGCGTTCAACATTGTAAGTCGACTAGCAAGGATCAAAAGATCAACGAACAATAGTCCCCAGACGAAATTAGGGAATGACAGTTGTCCCTCTTTACTTATCTTTTATTGGAAATAAAAGGGAAGTAAAGATAATGACACTAATTTCGTTTGAGCGACCTTGCTATTCGACCTTGATTCTTTGGATTGATATTTGATCTCCTTTGGTTTCCTTTGTTTCTCATAAATTTATTGAATCTCTTCACAAAAAATCTGAAACCATCATCTTCTTCTATTACATTTAAGTCCTCTTTGTCACTTTCTTCATGAATAGAAGATGATGAGGCTTTGAGTGCAATTCCTTTATTCTTTTTGTCATTCTCTTCATGTTGATGGAGTCTCATAAGTTCCATTTCATGTTCCTGAAGCTTTCCAAAAAGAGTTACAAGAGACATGTTAGTAAGATCTCTTGATTATGCAATTGTTGTTACTTTTGGTTGCCATTGCCTGCTTAAACATCTAAACACTTTGTTAATGAGATCTTCAATAGGAAATATTTTTCCCAGTGATGCAAGATGATTAACTATATTAGTAAATCTCTTTTGCATATCTTGTATGGTCTCATATTGATTCATTCTAAACAGTTCATATTCATGTGTGAGAGTGTTTATTCTAGATCTCTTAACATCAGTTGTGCCTTCATGGGTTACTTGTAATGTATCCCATATTTCTTTTGCATTTTTACAATTTGAGACTCCAAAATACTTATCCATTCTTCTCTAGGTTTTTCTATAGTTGCATTTCCCACTACCATTGCAGGAATGAAGGGACCAATTTCAATGGTTTCCCATATATTTAAATCTATGGCTTCTATAAATATTTGCATTCGGGTTTTCTAATAGTGATAACCTTCACCATTAAAAACAAGAGGCCTATTAATAGAATTTCCCTCAGGATATGGAAAGTTAGATGAGGCCACAATTATTCTTGAAGTGTTTAAACTTTAAACAAGAGTCCTGCTCTGATACCACTTGTTGGACAAGTGACCTTTATAACTTAAGAGGGGGGAGGGTGTGAATTAAGTTTCAAAATTTCCCACAAACAAACTTTTAACCCCCTTCTAAATGACAGGCTTAGAATGCAAAAGAAGAAGCAACAATCAATTTAATAATGTTCTTTAAACATGCAAGACAAAATTGATTGCAATAACATAAATGAGATAAGGGAAGAGAGAAATATAAACTTGATTTATACTGGTTCGGCCACTTCTCGTGCCTACGTCTAGTCCTCAAGCAACTCACTTGAGATTTTCCACTATCTCTATAAATTCTTTACAGACTTTGGACACACCTTGAGATCCCTGACCCTTGTGTTCAAAGATTCTCCAAGAGACAACCTATCTCTTGATTACAATTGTCACAATCCAAGAGACAACTAGTCTCTTGATTACAACTGACTTTCTGAGATGAATAGAAAGATTTCTCTCCTTTAGAGTGGATGATACAAATTGAAGTTCCTAGAGGAATTTCTCTCTTTTAGAGATGATAATACAATTTAAAGTTCCTGGATGAATTCTCAATAGATTTGCAAGTGTTTGCCCAAGACTTATTGAGAGAGCATTTGATAATTAAGTTCTCTTAGAATATCTCTCTCTTAATTTTTGAAGTCAGACACACATATATATAGGTCCATCATGCCTTTTCAAAATGGTTTGAAGAGATGTGTCTTTTCAAAAAGCTTTTTTTTTTAATTTTTCATTGGTAATCGAGTACACAATAATATTTTGAAGGTTCATGACTTTTCAAATTGAATTTTAGGAGTTCCGTTACTGGTAATCGATTATACACCAATGGTAATTGATTACAGCTTTCAAAATTCAAATTTCAAAACCCTTTTGAAAAGTTGATTTGCAAACTTTTCTTCTGGTAATCGATTATCAGTGCCCTGATATGTTGGAAATGATGTGTTTTGAGGCAAAAGCTTATCAACCAATGAGATTGTTTGAGGCCTTATCTTTTTCTTGATCTTGTTTGGTTGACCTTGAATTAATCTTGAAGCAATGCTTAACCTTTGAATGTTTGTTGAAGCAACCTTGTATTAATTCTACTTTGGCATCATATAAACCCTATATTCATACAGTCACAAGTCAGAGGCTAGCCTGGGCGAGCTAAGGTCCAGGAAAACCAAGGAAAAGACCTTTTTCCCTTTTTTTTAGGTATTTTTTGCATTCTTGATCAAAACACATAATGATCATCTGTTTCGCATTGTAACCGCCGTTCAACACTGTAAGTCAACTAGCAAGGATCAAAAGATCAACAAACGATAGTCCCTAGACAAAATTAGAGTATGAAAATTGCCCCTCTTTACTTATCTTTTATTGGAAATAAAAGGAAAGTAAAGATAAGGACACTAATTTCATTCGAGCGACCTTGCTATTCGACTGGGCAACTGGCGAAAACCAAGGATGTGAAACCGAAAAAAACAAGAGGACATTGAAGTATTATAAAAAGTAAAAAAGGAGGACATGAAAGTCCTATAGAGGAGAAGACATTTGAAGTTTTTTTTTCAAAGCATAGAAACAGAGGGCGTTGAGTCCTAAGAAGCACAAAGACAAGGACATTCAGTCCTATGAAAGACAGAAGACGTTGAAGTCTAATAAAGTGTAAAAGATAGAGGATATTGAAGTCTTCTAAATGTAAATGAAGACATTGTAGTCTTTGAAAGCGCACATGACTAAAGACATAGAAGTCTTTGAAATGTAAATGAAGACATTGTAGTCTTTTGAAAGTGTAAATGACTGAAGACATTGAAGTCTTTGAAATGTAAATGAAGATATTGTTGTCTTTTGAAAGCATAAATGACTGAAGACATTGAAGTCTTTGAAATGTAAATGAAGATATTGTAGTCTTTTGAAAGCATAAATGACTGAAGACATTGAAGTTTTTGAAATGTAAATGAAGATATTGTAGTCTTTTGAAAGCGTAAATGGATGAAGATATTGAAGTCTTTGAAATGTAAATGAAGACATTGTAATCTTTTGAAAGCATAAACAACTGAAGACATTGAAATCTTTGAAATGTAAATGAAGACTTTGTAGTCTTTTGATTTGAAATGTAAATGAAGACATTGTAGTCTTTTGAAAGCGTAAATGACTGAAGACATTGAAGTCTTTGAAATGTAAATGATAGAGGACTTTGAGTCCTATGAAAGCACAAAGACAAAGGACTTTGAATCCTATGAAAGACAAAAGTGAGGACTTTAAGTCCTGTGAAAGATAAAGGCGAGGACTTTGAGTCCTATGAAAGATAAAAGGGAGGACTTTGAGTTCCATGAAATCATAAAGCAAAGGACGTTGAGTCCTATGTAATAAGACAATACTACCAAAGGGCTCAACCTTATGAGAAAGCAAGAGATTGACTCTTTGAGAGGGCCTCTCATCCAAAACTTAAAAGATAGGACATTAGATTTAGGAAATTGGTATATAAAGAGAAATCAAAGCACTTATAGCCTGATATGAACATGATTTTTGGGATGTAGATGCATGCAACCTTCATCTTGAAATGCTAGTAATGCAAAAGATTTTGAATCATGAAAATTAATGCTTATGACATTTTTTCCTATTTTAGTGATTTTGATTTTGATTTGATTTTTTTCCTTTTTGTGGCAAACATAGATTGACTGTCTCTTTTTGAAAGATGTGATATCTCATAAGACTTCATCCTATCTTTTTGCAAATCTCTTCGGGGACTCCCTCAGAGTGTATGTTTTGTTTGATTCACTTGACAATTTTGGATGACAGCAGTGGAACCATTTGACATTTAATCAATCAACTAAAATATTGATCATAGGATATGTCCCTTTATTTTTATTTAAAAACTTTGATTATTCTACACAAGAAGAAATATATGGCTTTGGGACTGACCGCATGCACCATGGAAGGATGGCAATGGATGGTTACACTTTGGTGTATGACCCAGTGAAACTTTCCCGATTTAAGATTATAGAGTGATGTCAAGGGTCTGTCGATCCCGGTGAAACTTGATGACATGGGTTGATCCCGAAAGAATTTATACAACAAAGGCCACCATTGGATTCAAAAGGAATCCTAAGGAGTCCGCATTAGCGACTAACATCAAATGTACCCTACAATCACAATTGTCTTTGAGCATTTTTCACGAGCTCCTGGTCGAATGAGTTTCCAATGTGCAACTTTGAAACCTCGAGGATTCTCTTTTTTATATATATTTTCAACAATCACAAGTGTGTGCGGGTTTCTTTCCACAATCCCAACTTAAAAGAAAAATTAGTAATTCCTTGATCCACATGGGCTTTATTGGGCTTGTAACGTTGTCAGGGGTAAGAGGGCTATGAAGGAAAGGATTAGAGAGGCTTAAAAAGTGTTTAAGGGTTACATTGAGTAAGAACCTTGAGAGTCTTGCTTGTACTTTTGTCACATTAATCATTTTTGCTTGTACTTTTGTCACATTATTCCTTTTAGTCAACTCTTGGGTCAGGCTCTACTTCTTTTGTCACATTAATCCATTTTGCACTTTTGTGCCTTCCTTGTAAAATCTGGAGATCTTTTGTCTCTCTTTTTCTTCACTCACTTTTGGCGGATTTTATTTTCTTTTTCTTTTCGTTGTTGCCCAATTTCATGCATGTGTAGTTTACATTGTTCTTCCTGCCGGTTTAGCGGTGGTTCCTACTCAAGGTTCCTGTTTTGTTTTTGTTGTGTTGTTTTTAGAAAAAATATGCTTTGGCTCGGAGGGGGTAGCAAGGGACTAATTGGTGTTTGGGATGTTTAAACACGGCCATGTTGATGGAAGCTTGCTTGTGGGGCTTCTATGGAGGCTGGATCTTTGAGCTTCAATGGGGTCCTTTAATGGTGATTTTCCACCATGGAGATGCAGCGGAAGACAAAGGAAAGGAGGTGAGAGGAGGCGCCATCCATTAAGGAATAAGCCATGGAAGAAGGAGCTTCACCACCAAGATGAGCCTTGGATAAGAAGCTTGGAGAGGATGCTTCAATGGAGGAAAAGAAAGAGGGAGAGAAAGAGGGAGGGGGAGCACGAAATTGAAGGAAGAAAAAGGGAGAGAAGTTGAACTTTGAGTTGTGTCTCACAAGACTCTCATTCATCAAAGTTACAACAAGTGTTACACATGCTTCTATTTATAGACTAGGTAGCTTCCTTGAGAAGCTTTCTTGAGAAAACGTCCTTGAGAAGCTTCTTTGAGAAAACTTCCTTGAGAAGCTAGAGCTTAGCTACACACACCCCAATCATAACTAAGCTCACCTCCTTGAGAAGCTTCCTTAAGAAGATTCCTAAAGAAGCTAGAGCTTAGCTACACATACCTCTCTAATAGCTAAGCTCACCTCCTTGAGATGAGAAGCTAGAGCTTAGCTACACACCCCCTATAATAGCTAAGCTCACCCCCATGACAAAAAACATGAAAATACAAAAAAAAAAGTCCTTACTACAAAGACTACTCAAAATGCCCCGAAATACAAGGCTAAAACCCTATACTACTAGAATGGCCAAAATACAAGGCCCAAACGAAGAAAAAAACCTATTCTAATATTTACAAAGATAAGCGGGCTCATGCTTAGCCCATGGGCTCGAAATCTACCCTAAGGTTCATGAGAACCCTAGGGCCTTCCCTTGGATCTCTAGCCCAATCTACTTGGAGTCTTCTACCCAATGCCCTTGCGGGATAGGATTGCATCACATGTGTCATTTCAAATCTTGACTTAGATCCTTTTGTAGTTTGGATTTTGGGACAAAACCTTTGATAAACACGCTCCTGATTGTTTTTTCCTTTTAATTTTTTTTATTAACCCAAATATTTTCCTAGGTCACTCTTTCAGGATTTCGACCTACTGGGTGAGAACTTCTAATCTACCCCTAGGTTCACTTGAGGCTCATGCATGGTGCCTCTCATTGCCCTAGTGTAGGACTCTGAGGTATCTATTCATGTCTTTTGTCATGACTTTGTAGCAAGGAAAAAAGAAAGAAACTGTGCATCTTTTTGAAAATGAATTTCAAGGGGCAAGAAATATTTACAGGATTTTCAATTGACATGATAAGTCGAATGACTCTTGTTCTTGACAATTCACTTTTCTCTCATAAGACAACCTTTAAGAATGATAAAATGAGGTCACATGAATGTCTATACTTCTTATTTTTTATTTGAAACACAATCAATCAAACGTTTTTTTAACTTTTTACTTTACTCGTCGTTTACGGCACCCTCACCAATCGTGGAGAACGAGCAATTTCTGATTAAATAGACTTGGAGATCAACATAGGAGCACAAGTCACTTGAGCAAACAAACCAATGACGTACATTCATATTCTAGTGAATGTTAAATAAATATGCAAAGATGTAATTGTGAGAGAATAAGAGGCAATGACATCAAATTTATCCATATTATTAGCATTGTGACTGTTGTTTACAGTAATGGCATAAACTTGAAAATCCTAATGAGTCATTGGAGACATCTAAAGACAACCTTCAAAATGACCCATGCATAGTGTCGCTTGACAACGTCAGAATTCACAAGCGATTGTCATCCTTGAATTTTAGTCAGCCTGCATCAATTAGACTTTGCACCTTATGTTTCAGCGTCATACAATGCTTAATGGAATGCACCAGAACCCCTTTATGATAAGCACATGTTGCATTCAAGTTGTATCCTCGGGAAAATGGAGGTTGAGGAATCTTGGCTAGGATTATGGCTACCATTACATTATTGACTAGATAAAGGAGTAAGTTAACATCCGACACTGGTATTGGGAGGGCAAAAGGGTTTTTTCCTTGGTTTTCCTGGACCCTACCTCGCCCAGGCTAGCCTCTGGCTCGCTTGGGCCACCAAATAACTTCATGGTGAAGAAACCAACTTGCCTGGGCGAGCTCCAGCTCGGTTGGGTGAGCTCATTGCTTCAACACTAAGTTTCAGCTCGCCAAGGCGAGCTGCCTTTGCCCTAAGTGCCCATTTTCCTATAAATAGGCATGGTATGGAGGCTAAGGGATAAAAAAGGTTCAATACTTGAGGGAATTGAGAGAATTAAGAGAAAAGAAGAAGAAAGAAGAGGAAACGAAGCCGAGGCGCTGCCTAATCGCGATCGCGATCAGTCTCTACATCATTCCTCGTTCGGTGTTCTTCATGCGACCGTCGGTTAGTTTTGTTTTTAAGATTTGAAAGTGATCTATGTACCCTTAGGGGTCCCCCTTGTTATTATGTGCACATCCATCTTCTCCATCTATCATCGGTGATCTTGTTTTTCTTTGTAAAGTTCAATCTTAACTAATCACTAGTGTTGTAAAGTTGTCTTTAAAGAGATTGAAAGTTAATAAACAAAACCAAGATAAAACCAACTCATTACTATTTTTTTTTTTTATCAAATATCACTTGAGATTGTTTTAAGGTCCAACACCTTACTGACTCTCTCCTCTTTTCAAAAATCAAAAGATCATTTCAAGGTTCAACGCCTTAACGACTCTCTCCACTTTTCAAAGTTTAAAACATCATTTCAAGGTCCAACACCTTAAACGACTTTTGTTCGCAATTAAAATTAATCTTTAAAAAAAAAACATAAAATCAATTTAACAAACAAACTTTCAGACTTAAAGAACTACGTAGGCCTGAATTCCTCATCGCACCTTAGGATACGTAGGAGCAAGGGCAACACCCTTGTCGATCCCAAAAAATAAAGAAACCTAAAAAGGGAAAATACATAGTTTTGAAGTCACGTTACGCACACTCGATTAAAGTTTTTCGTCCCTTGTGATGGGCATGTGGGGTGCTAATACCTTCCCCATGCATAAACAACTTGTAAACCCTTATTTTCAAAATTTGCAGACCCTTTTTTGGTTTTTCTAATGTTTTCCTCGAATAACATTGGTGGCGACTCCTGCACATTTTCCTTTTTGGAAGACGCTCCTTTGGCTTTTCACCCGCACTTTCGTCATAGGGTAGGTTGCGATGAACTGGTGAGCTTTCCTCCTTTAAATGTAAATGAAGAAAAAACTACTACGAGGAGCTTTCCTCCATACGAATCAATGGAGAAAGTCCAGAAGGTGAGGAAATTGAGAGAAGAGAGAAAGAAGAAGAAGAAAGAAGAGAAAACAGGGCCGAGGCGCTATTGAATCGTGACCGCAATCATTCCCTACATCGTTCCTTGTTTGGTGTTCTTCATGTGACCATCGAATTGTAATAAAAAAGGAAAGAACACGCTTTATGGTGCCCTTACCGAACACGTGCCAAAGCTAGAGTGATGAGTGAAATAGAGGAAATACTATGAAAAAAATGATGGAGGTCAATATGGCTACAGCTGTTGCTGCAAGTACCAACACAGAAGTGGCCCCGACTCACCCACTTGGCTTCAATCAAGTAAATCATCTAGCCTCGGATATGGTGGGTCAGGGAGGCAAATCATTGGGAACTGCGAGCGGCCCCCATTTTGCGCAAGTTGAGAACAAGCATTCCTTCCCACCATATGGCTTGCCTGCCAACTATACACCACCCAATTTTTCACACTCTCGATGAGAATGTCGATAACTCTGCTCCCATACCCATTGTGAGCCAACAACTCCAAACAAATCATGCACATGTCTCTCAACCCATGGGGGAGACACATGAAGTACCCTGCCACACTATAGTCGACTTTGAGCCTCACCTCGGATATGCCACTAAGGGGCAGACATTTTGTGGCATACCCCTGCCAAACACTTTGGGGGCCTTTAGTATCGCCCACAACCACAACCCTTGCATTTTGCGTTGGAAAGACTGCGTCCTGCCATGGTGGAAAGGGAGAAATTTGATTATATAGAGGAAAGGATGAGGGCTATTGAAGGAGGTGGGGATTATGCCTTTGCTGACATGGCAGAACTGTGTCTAGTGCCCAACATCGTTATCCCTCTGAAGTTCAAGGTGTTGGATTTCGATAAGTACAAGGGAACTACTTGCCCCAAGAATCACCTGAGGATGTACAGTTGAAAAACGGGGGCATACTCGAAAGATGAAAAATTGTTGATGCATTTCTTCTAGGAAAGTCTTACTGGGGCAGCCATCACTTGGTATACTAATCTGGAACCTTCCCGAGTCTGTTCTTGGAAGGACCTAATGGTTGCCTTCATTAGGCAATATTAGTACAATTCTAATATGGCTCTGAATAGAATGCAGCTACAAAACATGTGTAAGAATGAGCATGAATCTTTCAAAGAATACGCCCAAAGGTGGAGGGATCTTGTAGCTCAAGTCCCAATGATGGAGAGGAAGATGATAACAATGATAGTAAACACATTACCAGTGTTCTACTTTGAGAAGATGGTGGGTTATGTGCCTTTAAGCTTTGCTGATTTGGTTTTCATTGGCAAAAGTATTGAAGTGGGTCTGAGAAGAGGAAAATTTGATCATCCTGCTTTGATGAATATTAAGCCTGGGGCAAATGGAAAGAATAAGAAGGAGGGAGGAACCCATGTTGTGACCGTTGTCCCTACATGGCCAAATTTCCCACCAGCTCAACAATGTCAACACTCATCCAATATCAACCCTTCTTATTACCCACCATCCTATCAGCCAAGAACATCCAATCATCCATAAAGGTCACCCCTAAATCACCCACAGAACCCGCATGTTGCACATCCGATACCAAACACCATCTTTAACATAAACCAAAACACCAACCAGGGAAGGAATTTTCCAGCAAAGAAGCCTGTAAAATTCACCCCAATTTCGGTGTCGTATGCTAACTTACTCTCATATCTAAACAATAATGCAATGGTAGCCATAATCCCAGCAAAGATTCCTCAACCTCCATTTTCCCGAGGATACAACTCGAATGCAACATATGCTTATCATTGAGGAATTTCGGGGCATTCCATTGAGCATTGTATGACCCTGAAACATAAGGTGCAAAGTCTAATTGATGGAGGCTGGCTAAAATTCGAGGAGGACAATTGCTTGTGAATTCTGACATTGTCAAGCGATACTATGCGTGGGGCAATTTGAAGGTTGTTAGATGTCTCCAATGACTGATTAGGATTTTCAAGTTTATGCCACTACTGTAAACAATAGTCAAAATGCTAATAATATGGATAAATTTGATGTCCTTGTCTCTCATTCTCTCACAATTACATCTTTGCTTATTTAACTTTCACTTGAATGTGAATGTAAGTCGATGATTTGTTTGCCCAAGTGACCTGCGCTCTTGAGTTGATCTCCAAGTCTTTTTAATCAGAAATTGCTTGTTCAAAATGTTTGATGGAGGTGCCGTGAACGACGAGCAAATTAAAACAGAAGAAAAAATGTTTGATTGACTGTGTTTCAAATAAAAATAAGAAGTATAGACATTCATGTGACCTTATTTTTTCCTTGCTACAAGGTCATGACAAAAGACAACAATAGATACCTTAGAGCCCTACATTGGGGCAATGAGAGACACTATGCATAAGCCTCAAGCGAACCTAAGGGTAGATTAGAAGTTCTCACTCGTCTCACCCGATAGGTTGAAAACCTGAAAGGGCGGCCTAGGAAAAATTAGGGTAATAAAAAATAAAAAGAAGATAGAATCAAGAGCGTGTTTATCATGGGATTGGTCCCAAAATCCAAACTACAAAATTATCTAGTCAAGATTTGAAATGACACGTGGGCATGTTTCAACATCCTAAACACAAATTTATCCCTTGCTACCCCCTCCGAGCCAAAGCATACTTGTTTTCAAAAAACAACACAAAAATACAACAAAAAAAAAATAGGAACCTTGAGTAGGAACCACCACTAAATCGGCGGGAAGAGCAATGCAAACAACACATCCATGAAGTTGGGAAACAATGAAAATAAAATCCGCCAAAGGCACGTGAAGAAAAAGAGAGACAAAAGATCTCCCGATTTTACAAGAAAGGCACAAAAGTGCAATAAGAATTAATGCATAAGACAAAAGGAGTAGAACCAGACCCAAGAGTTGAAAGGAACAAAAGTATAAGCAGACTCTCAAGGTTCTTACTCAATGTTGTTGGACAAGTGGCCTCAATAACTTAAGAGGGGGGTGAATTAAGTCTTACAAAATTCCCACTAACAAACTTTTAACCCCCTTTTTAAATGATAGGTTTAGAATACAAAATAAGAAGCAACAATCAATTTAATAATGTAATTTAATCATGCAAGACAAAATTGATTGCAATAACATAAATGAGATAAGGGAAGAAAGAAATGCAAACTCAATTTATACTGGTTCGGCCACTTCCCGTGCCTATGTCTAGTCCTTAAGCAATCCACTTGATATTTTCCACTATCTCTGTA
>NW_021144423.1:0-20384 GCF_004193775.1 Glycine soja
CAAAGAATTCTATCGTTTCAAATTGAGATTTGCTCTCTGGTAATCGATTACCATTAGTTGAAAATGTTTTAATTCAAATTTTTAAAACCTGTAAATCGATTACATAAGTCTTGTAATTGATTACCGAGGGGATTTTCAGAAAATAATTTCCAAGAGACATATCTATTCAAATGTTTTATGAATGGCCATTCAAATGTTTTAAAGAGAGTTTTTATTGCCCAAACAGTTTTATCCTCTCGAAAGATCAAGAGTATTTCTGAACTGAAATGTCTTATCCTCTCAAAAAGATTCCTTGGTCAACCACTTGCTTATTCAATAAGGAATTTTGATTGGTCTTCATTGTACAATCTATCCCTTTTAAGAGAGATTTCTTCTTCTTATTTCTGAAAAGGGATTAAGAGACCGTGGGTCTCTTGTAGTAGAGGATTCTTGAACACAAGGGAAGGGTTGTCCGTATGTGCATTGTTAATCCGAAAAGAGAGAGTGAAAGTTTAATTGGGGAATAATATTCGTATCTTAATTCAATCCCCTCTTCTTCTCAAGGTAACTGAGGCCATTTGTCCAACATCCTATTCTTGATAACTCACTTCTCTCTAAAAAGACAAAATGAGGTCACATGAACGTCTATATTTTTACTTGAAAACACAGTCAATCAAATGCCTTTTTATTTTTTATTTTGAAACTTATTTGTTTTGAACTTTGCTCGTTGTTTTACGGCACCCCCACCAACGTGCAAGATGAGTAATCTCTGATTGAACGGTCTTGGAAGTCAACACTCAGGAGCGCAGGTTGCTTGAGCAAACAGACCAATGGCTTACACTCACATTCCGTGGAAGTTGAATAAGCAAAGATGTGTTCGTGAGAGGATGTCCATTTTATCTATATCATTTAACATTGTAACTGTGGTTTATGGCATAAACTTGAAAATCCTGATGAGTCATAACAACAGCTTCCAGAATTGCCCCATGTATGGTGTTGCTTGTTAATGTTAGGATTCAACAAGCGATTCTCCTCAAATTTCAGCCAGCCCGTATCAATTAGACCTTGCACCTTACGCTTCAGAGCCCTACAATGCTCAATGGAACGCCCCGGGGCTTCTCCGTGACAAGCACACGTTGCGTTCGAGTCGTATTCTCGAAGAAATGGAGGTTGATGAACCTTGGCTAGGGTTATGGCTACCATTGAATTATTAAGTAGATATGGGATCAAGTTTAGCATATGACAACGGAATTTGGGGTGAACCCTACAGGCTTTTTGCTGCAAAATTCCTTTTTGTTGTGTGTTTTTTTTTGGTTTGTGCTAAAGGTGGTCTTCGTCATTGGAAGTGTGGTAGACAGACTTTGTGGTTGATTTAGGGATGACCTTTGTGGATAACTGGGTGGTGGGGTAAGGAGGAGGTTTGTTATTGGCTGAGTAATGACATTGTTAGGTTGGTGGGAAACTTGGCCGTATAGGAATGGCAGTCACAGCATGGGTTTCTCCCTCTTTCTCACCCTCTTCATTTGCCCCAGTTTTCTCAGTCGTCCTAGTAGGATGATCAAATTTGCCTCTTTTCGGATCCACTTCGATCTTTTTGCTGGCGAAGACCAAATCTGTAAAACTTGAAGGTGTGTAACCCACTATTTTTTTCATAGTAGAACACCGGTCACGTGTCTACTATCATTGTGATAATCTCTTTCTCTGTTTTTGGGGATGCTACTTGAGTTGCCAAGTCTCTCCATCTTTGGGCGTATTCTTTGAAAGATTCGTGCCCCCTTTTTGCACACTTTTTGTAGTTGCATCCTATCCGGAGCCATATCAGAATTATACTGACACTGCTTAATGAAGGCAACCATTAGGTCCTTCCAAGAATGGACTCAAGAAGGTTCCTAAGTTAGTATACCAGGCGATAGTTGTCCTAGTAAGACTTTCTCAGGAAAAATGTATCAGCAGTTTCTCATCTTTTGCGTATGCCCCCATCTTCCGACAGTACATCTTTAGATGGTTCTTGGAGCGAGTAGTCCCCTTGTACTTGCCAAAGTCCGGCACCTTGAACTTGGGAATAACCATGTTTGGGTATTAGGAACAACTCTTCTAGGTTAGCAAAGGCATAATCTTCACCTCCTTCAATGGCCCTGAGCCTTTCCTCTAGATGATCCAACTTTCCCATTCCTACCATAGTCATGAGGGTTTTTACTTGTCGTGGAATGCAAGAGGTGTAGTTGTGGGTGATACTGAGGGCCCTCCAAAGTGTTTGGCATGGGTATACCACCAACTGCTTGCCCTTCAGTGGCATATCCGAGGCAAGGCTCGAAGTCGGGTAGATTGTGGTGGGGAATTTCATGTGTCTCTTCCACGGTTTAAGAGACATGTGGATGATCAGTTTGGGGTTGCTGGCTCTCAATGGGTATAGGAGTGGAGTTTTTGACATCCTCATTGGGAATGTACGCCACATTGGGTGGTGTATAGTTTGGGAGGCAAGCCATATGGCGGGAAGGCGTGCTTGTTTTGAATTTGCACATCATGGGGGCCGCCCGTACTTCCTAAATCTTTGCCTACCATATTTGAGGTTGGATGATTCATTTGCTTGAGGCCGGATGGGGACGTCGGGTTCACCTTAGCAACAACGCTGGTAGCGGCAATTGCAACCGCATTGGCTTCCATTATCTTCTTCACGCTCATCATGGCCTCCATCATTGTGGCCATTTTCTCTTTAATGGCCTCCATGTCGGCCTTCATCTTCTCTTGTATCTCCTCTACTTCACCCATTACTCTAGCTCTAGCACGAGTTCGGTAAGGGCGTCGTAAAGCGTGTCCCTTTCTTTTTTATAACAATGATTAAGTTCATTTTATTTTATTTTTCAAGGAAAGAATGCAACGAGCAATGCAACCAATGAAAAGCATGGATGCATGCGAATGATGTACAGTTTGAAGTATTGCGAATTTTTACGCAAGATATGGGGTTGAATCAATTTAGATTTTCAACATGGTCCATGACATCTTTGTCAAGGTGAAACTGGAAGTAACAAGGACATCAATAATCCTAAATATGTTTGGCAGTAGACGAAGCAGTGATGTGACTCGATTCATCTTTTGCCCCAATTTTGCAAGACGGTTACTTCCATATTTCAACTTGACTTGATGAACCTTTTTGTAAAAGCATGAGCTTGGTTCAACCCTACAATCCAAGGAATGGCAATTCTGATCGCCAATACTTCAACAACATCTCATAGGGATGAATGACTCAGGCATACTTTAAGCTTATGCACGGAAAATGTAATTATGAAATTGAGATGCCCGAAGAAACACCATTTCCTAGTTAACCATGCATTAGGTACCATGTTCAATTATTTTGTTTTTAAGTGAAACGGGTTTATGATCCCAACATGGTTGGCTCGTGGTGCCTAACACATGAAACTAAGAATGTAGTGTGAAGTTTCACGCTTCCCCCTTTTTTGTTTTTGTTTTGTAGAGGAAAACGCAAGGATGAGCAAACATGAAAACAAATGGTATGCAATTTTGCAGATCAAACAGTTTGTTGAACGCATATGCATGATGATGCCATGACTCATGCAAAATGTGAGGCTGGAATATGATAACGGACAAATGCAGGATATGTCCATTATGATGTTATGAAGAGATGCTTATGCGATGCATGATATGAATGCATTTTACGGACACGAGAGCCCGGAAAATTATCTCTTCTTACTTGCGCATTTGGGGGCGCAGTGCCCCATGTGTACAATTAAGAAGGTGATATGGACCTTCCGGCTTCCCGTGACAAAGGATGAGACCAACATACAATGCATGCTAGAGATAAAATGCGGGAGTGACTTGATTCGCACTGATTTTTGGAGTAAAAACGTGGGATAAACTCATTTTATTCAAAAAGTTATAACTAGTCAAGATCTGAGAGACAATACAAACTTCCTAGCGGTTTCTAATCATATGGTCCATTAAGTCTATCATATGTTGACAATAGCTGAGAAGTCCGTGGATCTTCTTGGGGGCGGAGTAGGTGTCCGCCATTGCTTTGGCCTTGGCTAGCAATCGGGGAAGTTCTTGACTCCTGTTCAAAGTAAGAGCAAATCGGTCCGTCCACATTGTTGCCTCTTGGTGCCATGAATCAATTACCCTCTCCCTTGCTTCGCTTTCTGCTGATATCTTGGCGTACTCATCCTCTAGCCTTTGCTCGTGAGTCGCCGCTAGATTTAGCTTCTCTTTGCACTCATCGATGACGGCCCACATATTCCCTTCAGTCTCGCTTAACTGTTGGGACAAATTTCTTTTCGACCTAAGGTAAGCCTTTAGCTCGTCCTTCAAGATCATGCCTTTGACCCGTGATGATTCCTTTCACCTCTTCGGAGCTTGAGCTTACTATTGCTGCCCTATAAAGCCCCTCAAAACTTTGCTGGCACGTGTTCTTCCTTTCGGGCCTTCTTGGTTTCTCGTTCCAAGGCTTCAGCGGTGGCCATATTGACGTCCCTTAGTTCATCATACTCTTTTCAGACTTTGATGGCTATGGACTTGAACTTCTCTTCGACTACTCGGGCTCTTTCAAGCTCTGCCTTTAGGGCTTGTACCTCATCACTTTCTTCCGAAGCTTTAACCTCATCGTCCCTCACAGTCTTTAGATTTGGGAGCCAATCCAATCCTTGTGTTCGGACTCTCAGCCACTTATGATAGCCGCCGATGATCCCATTACTGCTTCCCCTAAGCTCTCTGTCCTTTCTTCACGCCGCATCCCATGCCTTGCGAACTCCTTGGAGTACCCTCGCGTTGTGGTCACTAAAACCCCGTGCGGTGAAAGGCGTGATGCTTTCGTCTAATGGCGCTCCTCTCATGGGGTAGCCAAGCTGTCTTATGGCGAGAACGGGATTATAATTAATACAACCCCTTGTTCCCATCAAGGGAACATTTGGACATCCTTCGCATGAAGATAGAATCTTGATTCTTCCTTCCTTCTAGCGAGGGAACCAATTAACAGATGCCCCCCCATGCTAGCCAAGAGTTGGTCCCAATTCGCCTTTCCTTTTTCGACGCACGAGCGGTAACCTTGTAGCGGATAGACGGGCCTACCTTCTTGGAGAAAAAGGTGTGAAACTAGCCCCACATAGAGAGCTGGAGTACAGCAAACAATCCTTGCATTGCTTTCTTCACATCTTCGGTCGAAGGTGTCATATAGGTCGGCTAGCATAGCGACAACCGGACTTTCCTTGTGGTTATGATAGGCGAGAAAAACGTCGATCGCTGCCAGGTCCACCAACCCATCCACATTTGGAAAGAGGACTCCCTCGAAAATCAACAGTGTGAGAATATCTATGAATGGGGTCCACTCGCCTTTATCTGCCAAGATTCTTGCTTTTACCTCCAAATATTTTCTCGGTATTCCGACCACCCCATTTTCGACTTGCCTTTGGCGGTCTAATTCCTGCGCCGAGATTTGGACTTTTTAAGAAATTCTGGTCAATGAGGGGTAGAACCCTGAGAAGAGGTATGGTTTCCTTCCCCCTAGAGGACATCCTAGGATCTCTTCAAATTCTTCCACCATTGGTGATAGCTGGAAGTCCCCAAAGATGAAGCACCTCAACGGCTGATCATAATACTGGGCGAGGGAGGCAATTGGTTCCATGGAGACTTCTACCCTAGCTAGGTCCCAAATGCTTACCATAGGCTTTGCGGAAGGCTTGCCGTTGAAGTTGACCCATTAATTGCCCCAACTTTCGTAAACTGGTGACCTCTAAGCTCTTGATTTTGACTTGATCCCATGTTTTACTAAAGTGAAATAAAATCTAGTGCGAATCAAAACTCCGACATCTATCATGGGTGGAATGGATGAATGCATGAAGGAATGCATATGACACGGATGCAATTTATGAATACGGGAGCTCGGGAAATTGTCTCCTTCTTAGATACAACGTCTTGGGGTAGCAAAGTTCCCAACGTATGTATTTAAGAAGGTGACACGGACCCTCCGTTGGTTTGCCCAAGAGAGGGGATTAAGACGGAACCCACACATGATGCACATGCGAAAGGTACAATACGGGGATGTACATAGTATGATAATATTCACTGAACATAAGCAAACGGGTATATGATACTTATGCATGGCAGTGTGAAAAATGGCACGCAGCGTGTTTGCTCTGTGCCCCTATTTAAGGGACCTATAAGGGAGAGAACTAACTAGGCTTTTAGCAATAATCCCCAAGGTAGTCATATCTCTCTTGATGGTTTCTAGAGGTATCATCCCCTTCGAAGAACATATTGCAGCAGTAGGGACTACTAGCAACAATAAGTTTTCAAAGAGAAAAGCTCTAGATGAGGGTTCACTGTAATCAAGCAAGTCGGAGACCTAGCATGATCACAAATTCACCTCCACTCCTTATGTTCCCATGAACCCGGGTATAGGGCCCTTTTTCATTCACAGTGTGTGCAAATAGTGTTAGTGTTTGTGTGCATCAAATGAATAAATATTTACCTCATGCATACATTCTAAAACACACTAAAAGCAACAAATAGTTTATATACACAAGAACATAAAACAAATAAAGGGAAACCAACAAAGGAGAAAGTCATGATAAAACATTGCACAAGATTAAATGGCCTAACTCTCTAAAAAACATTCCCCAGTGGAGTCGCCAACTGTCGCAACCTACCCTTCGGCGGGAGGGCGACGCGAGACTCGAGGGATGTGTGTTCCACGAAAGGAATACGCGCGGAGTCGCCACCAACGTTTATTTGAGGAAAACGTCGGAAAAACCGGAAAAGACGCGATCTACGAACTTTTTAGTGAAAGGTTCGGGAGTTGTATTTACGCACGGGGAAGGTATTAGCACCCCACACGTCCGTCCCAAGGGACGACAGCCTTTAATCGAATGTGCAAACATGACTTTGATTTTTATGTTCCCTTTTATGTTCTTATATCCTTTATACCCTTTTTATATTTTTTCTTTTTTATGGTCGACAAGGGTGTTTCCCTTTGCTCCTACGTATTCCTCAATTTGTGATGAGGAAATCAGACCTACGTAGTTCTTTCGGAACAAAGTGTTTGGTTAAGTTGTTTTTGTCTTTTTTGCAAAATATGTTTTTATTGAACAAAAGGTCATTTAAGGTGTTGAACCATTAAACGGTCTTTTGATTTTGAAAGGGGAGAAACGTTAAGGCGTTGGACCATTAACGATCTCTTGTTTTTGAAAGGAGAGAAACGTTAAGGCATTGGACCATTAACGATCTCTTGGGGTGGTCGACAAAAGCGGGGCTTTTGCTCCTACGTATCCTCAATGAGGAACTCAGACCTACGTAGTTCTTTCAAAAGCGGTAAAGTTACATGTTGATTTTATGCTTTTGAACGGTCCATGTTAACCGATAAAAGCAAAGAGGACCGTTTAAGGCGTTGGACCTTAAAACGGTTTTTAGTGATTTTCGGACAAAACTTGATTTGTGAGTCTATTTTAGTCTTAGTTTCACTTTGGTTATTAATCAATTCATTCAAGGAAACTTCCAAAGAAAAAACGTCCGATTGATTTTTTTGTTTTACTTTATTCAAAGATATTTTGTTTATTTTATTATTATTTTTCAAGATATTTTGATTATTTTATTATTATTTTACTTTTTTTGTTTAACCGAGGTTATAGCGTGAACGATCGGTTAGATTTCATTTTAAAAGTGATTAAATGAGATTACAACACAAATGATCGGTTGAAATTCATTTTATCATTTATTAGGTGAGAAAACGACTTAAATAAACGGTAAAAGCGCGTTAAAGACGGAAGAAAAGAAATCGAAAATGAACGAAATAAAGAGGAAAGCTTAAAAAAACAAGAAATGAATTAAAAGTCTCGGATTCGAAAACTTACCCGTTGAAGAACGAAAAACGGATGAAGAACGATGAAGAACGGACGAAAACCTTCACGGATTTGCTTACGGAAACATCTCGGAAGCGTTACGGAAGCACCTCGGCTTGGATTTTCTTCACGGAAACAATTTTTTTCACCCAAAACAGCTGAAATACATAGCCAGGGGGCTCCGGGATCCTTAGAACAGCCCCCTTCAGCCTTTTTATAGGAAAAAAAGGGGAGGAGGTTGCCGCCCAGCTCGCCCAGGCGACCTTAGCTCGCCCAGGCGAGCTGGGTTGCTTCCTCCAGAAGCAACCCAGCTTCAAAAAACGTTTTGGAAGGCCCAATTCAAATTTTTGAAATTGCTATTTGCACCCCCCAATTTTGATAAGTTCATCCCCCTTCTTTCGTAATTTACGGAAAAGTTACGGAAGCCTTACGGAAGCATATAGGACTTGATTTTCTTCTTTTTTTCTCTTCCGTCTCACCCGTATTAAGTTAGTTATGCTTATTTAGAGTTATGGGAATTTTACGGAAGCATTACGGGTGTCCCGGAAGCTTCGGAATCCCATTTTCCAACAAAATGGGGGGTGTGGTGGCCACCTAGCTCGCCCAGGCGAGCTAGGTTACTTCAACCTTAAGCAAGAAATTGCCCAGAAACCTCTAGAAGGGCCCAGATTCGAAAATTACTATTTGCACCCCCCATTTTACTAAATACACCCCCCTTTGGCTTTTTTTGGTGATTCTTTTTTCGTAAAGTTACGGAAACTTACGAATTTCGTAACGATACTTGTTTTCTGTCCGTAATGTTATGGAACCTTGCGGATTACATAATCATCCCCTTTTTGACTTACGGAATGTTACGGAACCTCACTTAATTATGCAACGATGCTTCCATTTGATTTCCGGTGTGTCACGGAAACTTACGGATTGTGCATCAATATTTTTTTTGGTTTTTCGGCATGTCCTGGAATTTCACAAATTGCCTAATGATGGATGCCAAGCACCTCACAAGGACCAAAGAAAGGTCGCATGTCATCAAGCAAAGGTCCCCGGACGAAATTAGGGTATGACAGTAACGTTACGAAACATTACGAATTTCGTAACGATACTTATTTTTCTTCCGCAAGGTTACGAATCCTTACGGAATATATATTTACTCTTTTTTAGCTTTCGAAGAAGTTTCGGAAACTCACGGATTACGCAAAAACAACTCTTTTCGATTTCCGCCACATCACGGAATTTCACGGATTGCGCTAGCCTGCTTCCTTTGGATTTCTGACACGTCTCGGGACTTCATTTATTGTGCAACAAAGGACGCCAAGTATCTCAAAGCGGCTAACCAAAGGTTGCATGTCAACAAGTAATAATCCCCGGACGAAATTAGGGTATGACAGTTGGACAGAAAGTTTTATTGTATAACTCTAGGCTCAGACTCATGAGTGGTAAGTTCAGGTCAAAGTGGATTGGTCCTTTTGTGGTGACTAATGTTTTTCCTTATGGTACAGTTGAGATCAAAAGTGAATCCATAGATAAGAGCTTCAAGGTCAATGGACACCGACTGAAACCATTCCTCACAAGTCCCTCCTTAGTGGATGTAGTGGTGGAGGAGACCTCCTTACTTCATAATACTTCTTCTCCGCCATGACTTAGGGAGTTTTCTTTTTCTGTCTCCTTCTTTACTTTTATTGCACTTGTCCATATTTATTGATTGTTTTGTTTGCTCTTGATCTTGTGATTGTGCTACATTGAGGACAATGTGTTGTTTAAGTGTGGGGGGGGGGGGGGGGGGGGAGATTATTCTTTAATTTTGTTGGGTTTTCTAGTTCAATTTTTTAGGTTTTCTAGGTTAATTTTGTTATTTTGGTTTTATGTTTTGTGTACAACATTGCATGTTTCTCTTTGAATTATAGGTTATGTATAGGTAATGGGTAATTGTTTTGAAATAGGAGTTTCTTGGCATTTTGTGAATTGAAATCCTGGTTTTTCTCTACATGTCAAGTTAGTTTTGAAAGTTCGAATTGGAAGTGATAGATTTACCCTTGGTGAGAATTAGAGCTACCATCATCTATTTTATTCGGTGTGTTTTGCCCCATTGATTGCTTGCACAATAGCCTTGGCTTGACTCTTGTTGATACTTCTTGCTTCACATGCATATTGGGAGATGATTTAGGCATTTTGTTCTTATAAGCCTGTAGCCAAATGAGCCTACCTTGAATTAATTCCTTTGATGGCCCCTTTTATGTTCCCCTTTCTTTGTTTTGAAGCTCATTACAAGCCTTAAGTGAAAAACCATGATCTCACCCTACCCTTAAGGAATTTTTGAGCTTTGGAATTGTTTTGGGAATAAGTGTGGAGGGGTATGTTTCATTGGATGATATGTTTTTGTTGGCCATGCTTGATGTATATGCATATATTTCCTAATTGTTGCTTTATTTTCAAATGTTTTCAAATGCTACTGTTCACATTAAAAAAAAAACAAAAAAAAATGAAGTTGAATAAATGAGGTCTTCATTTGAAGACTTGGATTGGTTTGAGGACTTGGTTGATTTTGTTTTGGGTTTAATTTTTAAGCTTAATTTTTAATTTTGGTTTTGGGCTTTACTACTCTTTCTTAGTTCCCACTTATTCATCATTGCTCCTCTATTCCTTTGGGTTTTAGCTACTTATCCCATACTTTCCTCTACCTTATCCTTGGCCCCATTACAACCTTAAAAGACCTTTTGATCCTCATGTGCATGTGTTTGTGGTGTGGTTGTCAATTTTAGAGTCTTGCCAAGTCTATGTGGTATTTGTTTTCATGGGTGCTCTGAGAGTAAACAGTAGCTTAGACACTTGAGAGATAGAGTGCATATCTTATGAGGCTTTATCACTTTTCATTCTTGAGCTGATTGACTATCTTGCCATGTTTGAGATGCTTGGATGATTTTCATGTCTGTCTTGATTCTTTAACTCTCTACATGTTGGATGTTGCCCATTCCTTTCATTCCTTGAAATTCATTGAGAAATATGTAATTGTTTTTGTGTTTGTTTGTTTCTCTTTAATGTCTCTGGATCTGTTCCTTGCTTTGCTTTTTGATTTTGCCCAGGAGTGCAAAAAGCTAAGTGTGGGGGGATTTGATGTGTCATTATTTTCTCCTCTTTCTTAACCCTTTTTGTCACCATTTTAATTACTGATTAGCCTTAATTGTCAAATTAATTATGCAGTTTTATCATTTGGGCCTACTTGACTAATTTTGTGTTTTTAATTTAAATTCAGGATAATTATAAGCAATTGGGCTTGAATCCGAAATTGGGATTGGACTTGAAGAGAACAGACAAATTTATTTTATGAAATCTTATCTTATCCAGATTTTATTTCATCTAGATTTTATTTTGTCCAGATTTTATTTCATCCAATCTTATCTTATCTTGTCCAGATTTTATTTTATTTATGGGCTTTGACTTAAAACAGATTTGTAAGTTTTGGGGCTGAGGACCTATATAACAGCACCAGGGTTTTAGTTTGGGAGTTTTTTTCTGAGGAGGAGAATAATTCTAGGGTTTTAGAATTCCAGTTATTGCTGTTCATACGCACTGTTCATGTAGAATAAAATTCGATTTTTGCAATTTCGTTTCTGCTTCAATCTATAATTTTGTTTTCTACTGATTAATGGAAGGCTAAGTCTCCAGCGTTGTTTTCTCTTGAGGATCAAGCACATCTCTCTTTGAGTTTTTGTTATTACTATTGAATTCTGATAAGTTTTTCCTCTTCACCAATTACTCTGTATTCGTTGCTATTAATCCATCCATGTTTAGTGCTTGATTAAGTGTCTCTACGCTTAATTTACGTTCATGCTTAATGATCAGTTTCGTTCATGATTAATTGGTGTATGTGTTGCTTGATCACATAATGACAACCTTATGTTTATTTTTGCTTAGCAATTTAATTTAGGGTTGGATTAAGTGGTTGAACTGATTAAGAATAAATTCTCATAATCTAGGATAATAGACATGCTTGTGAATCAAGGGGAAACAAAATGTTTTAATTCTGTTATTTTCTAATTCAAATTTGCTTGCTATTTAATTTACAAAAAAAAAATAACCCCCCCTCCCCAATTCGTTACTGTTTTATTTCTATCTGTTATGAACGTTTGGTTGACCATTGCTCGTTGGGAGACGACCTAGGATCACTTCCTTGATACTGAATTTTTAATGTTTATTTGATTCGGGTACGACCTTGATCAAATGCGCTTCTCAAGTTTTATTCAGTCCAAGAAATCCAAGATATATGATCAAGAAAACCTCTACAATCTTCCAAGTTGAAGCATCAAAAGGTTTGGCCAAAGGATTTGATTTAAATTGTTTTTAAAAGAGATTTACTCTCTGGTAATCGATTATCAGAGGTTGTAATCGATTACCAGTGGCCAAAATGCTTTCTAAAAATCTTTTAAATGTTTTAAAATGTTTTAGAAAGCATGTAATCGATTACACATGGCTTGTAATCGATTACCAGTGATTTGGAACATTTTAAACCAGCCATAAGAAATTTGAATTTAAATTTCAAAGTTGAAAGTTGGAAGTGGAAGTTATTGGAAGTTGAAAGTTGAAAATGGAAGTTGGAAGTTGGAAGTGGAAGTTACTGGAAGTTGGAAGTTGGAAATGGAAGTTATTGGAAGTTGAAAGTTGAAAATGGAAGTTGGAAGTTGGAAGTGGAAGTTACTGGAAGTTGAAGTTGGAAGTGGAAGTTATTGGAAGTTAAAAGTTGAAAATGGAAGTTGGAAGTGGAAGTTACTGGAAGTGGAAGTTGTGTAATCGATTACAGTGAGTTGGTAATTGATTACCAGTATTTAAAAATTCAAATTTCAAATGTGAAGAGACATAACTCTTTAGAAGTAACGATGTAATCAATTACCAGTAAGGATTTTCAAAAATAATTCCCGACAGTCACATCTTTTCATTTAAATTTTTAATGGCCATCAAAGGCCTATATATATATGTGACTCGGGCATAAAACTCTGTGAGAGTTTTTCCCAATTCTCAAAAGGCATAATCCTCTCAAACAAAAATCTCTTATCATCCAACATTCCTTGGCCAATCACTTGTGTTATTCAATAAGGAATTGAGTGCTTCATTGTAAACATCTATCTCTTTCAAGAGAGATCATCTTCTTCTTCTTCTCTTTCTAATCAAAGGGCTAAGAGACTGAGAGTCTCTTGTTGTAAAGCATCTGAACACAAAGGAAGGGTTGTCCTTGTGTGTTTCAGAAAGTGTAAAGGATTTGTGAGATAGTGGAACTCCCAAGCAGGTTTCTTGGGGACTGGACGTAGGCAACGGACTTTGCCGAACCCGTATAAAAACTGTGTTTGCACTTTCTCTTCCCTTAAACTCTTTTATTTATTGTTGCTTAACATTTACATTCAGATTATTTAATTTGAATTATCATTTAGAAACTCATCTTCAAAGGAACTTGGAACTTGCATTAAAATCAAAGTATAATTTTTAATTAGGGAAATAGTTTGTAATATCTTAATTCAACCCCCCTTCTTAAGATATCTGAGACCACTTGTCTAACAAAAATACCAATTTTCATGACATTAGTGATCGACTAGAATTAAGCCTTACGAATAAAATGAAATTACCAACGATAAGCGGAGAAGCTAAATGCACACATAATATCACAGACGACCCATAAGGGTATATGGATTACACCAAAATCTTAAGAAAAACTAACCGACTGTTGCACAGGGTACAAGGCTAGCAAGAGAAAGGATGTAGGAAATGATCCACGATTCGATTCAGAGGGCCTCGACTTTGCTTTTTTCTTCTTCTCTTTCTCCCTGCATTTTTCCTTCTGTTCCTTCAATTGCCAACCCCTTAACCCTTCCCCCTGAATGGTTATTTATAGAAAAAGCCATTTGGAGCAGGGGAAGCTCGCCCAGGCGGGCTGGTTGCCTAAGGATGAAGGCATTCCATGGCCCAGGCAAGCTAGATGCTGGATTGGGCAAGCTCAGGCCTAGAAACATCCAAAAATGGCCATTTTGCCCTTTTTCCTTGTGGTTTTTGTTCCCAAATTTGACAATCAAACATCAACTTGAGCAATCCCTCGACCTTGAGTAGTAACCGGTGCCAACCCCCGTGATTCAATTTACCAATGATAAAAACATTATATCCGGATGATAAAAGCATTATACTTGGTTCAAATTAGGGTCTGGCAATTGACATCCCAAAACTCAGGTCTGAGAAAAATAAATTGTGTGAAGCATGTCAAAAGGGGGAAACAAGTTAGAAACTCTTTTCAAAGCAAAAACATTGTTTCTATTACAAAACCCCTTGAACTACTTCATATGGATTTATTTAGACCATCAAGAACCATGAGTTTAGGTGGAAACTACTATGGCTTAGTAATTATCGATGATTATTCTAGATATACTTGGACTTTGTTTTGAGAACCAAAAATGATGCTTTTCACAAACATGCCAAAGTTATTTTAAATGAGAAAAGACTTAATATTGTTTCAATTAGAAGTGATCATGGAGGCAAACTTCAAAATGAGTTTTTTAAAAAGTTCTGTGAAGAAAATGGAATTCACCACAATTATTCCGCCCCAAGAACACCTTAACAAAATGGTGTTGTGGAGAGGAAAAACAATTCTCTTGAAGAAGGAGCCAGAACTCTTCTAAATGAAACAAATCTACCAAAATATTTTTGGGCTAATGTTGTGAGGACTGTTTGTTACACTCTCAACAAGTTTCTAATAAGACCTAATTTAAAGAAAACTCCTTATGAGTTTTACAAATGAAGAAAGCCAAACATATCTCATTTAAGGGATTTTGGGTGTAAATGCTTTGTTTTGAATAATGGAAAGGAATCTGCCAGCAAATTTTAAAGGAATCTTTCTTGGTTATTCATTACAAAGCAAGGCATATAAAGTGTTTAATAGGATAACTTTGCGTGTGGAAGAATTTGTATATGTTGTTTTTATTGAAAAAAACTCTTTTATTCAAGAAATTGTTTTGGAGGATGAAGATGCAGGTTTTCCAGATGAACACATTACACTTGAAGAAGAATCCAATTTTAAGGATCTTGAACAAAGCAAAGAAATCACTACCACTCATCCTAAAGACCTCCCAAAGGAATGGAGAACTCAAAGAGATATCTCCTTGGACAACATCATAGGTGAGATATCTAAGGGAGTATCCACTCGCCATAGACTTAGAATTCTATGCAATAACATGACTTTTGTTTCTCAGATTGAACCTAGAAGCATAGATGAAGCATTCCATGATGAGCATTGGTTGTTGGCTATGGATGATGAATTAAATCAGTTTAAAAGGAATGAAGTGTGAGATTTAGTCCCTAAACCTGCCTATGACAAGCCAATCGGAACCAAATGGGTTTTTCGAAACAAGCTTGATAAATAAGGAATCATAGTTAGGAACAAGGCCAGATTGGTTTCTAAAGGATACAACCAAGAGGATAGCATTGACTATGATGAGACTTATGCCTCTGTTGCTAGGTTGGGAGCTATTAGGTTGTTGCTTGCTTTTGCTTGTATAATGAATCTCATGTTATATCAAATGAATGTGAAAAGTGTTTATCTCAATGCATACATTGAATAAGAGGTATATGTGGAGTAGCCTTCAGGTTTTGAAGACTTTGATCTTCCTAATCATGTTTACAAGTTAAGAAAGGCATTATATGGTTTAAAAGAAGCACTTAGATCTTGGTATGAAAGATTAAGAAATTTCTGAATCAAGCAATCTTTTGTAAGAGGTTAAGTTGACAAAACATTGCTTATGAAAAGATTACACAATGAGTTGCTACTTGTGAAAATTTATGTTGATGACATAGTTTTTGGTGCCACTAATGAAGCTTCGTGCAAGGAATTTTCTAGCTCTATGGAGGAAGAGTTTGGGATGTTTATGATGGGAGAATTAACTTTTTTCCATGGACTTTAGGTTAAGAAAATGAAGCATGAACATTCCCATGCCAAGCAAAGCATTGTGCATAATTTATTAAGAAATTCAATATCAAAAAGTGCAAGGAAGCATCAACACCAATTTCAAGATCCACTTATCTTGACTTGGACGATAAAGGTAAATTGATAGATGAGTCAAAGTACAGACGTAAATTGAAAGTCTGAAATTACTAGTGCTGGCAGCTTGAACATACGAACTTGTAAAAATTACTAGGTGTAGCAACCTACCCTTTGGCGGGAGGGCGACGCGGGGCTCGCGGGTGCGTCTTCCAAGATAGGAAAATGCGCGGAGTCACCACCAACGTTTATTCAAGGAAAACGTCGGAAAAACCGGAAAAGACGTGGTCTACGAACTTTAAGTGTGAAAGGTTCGGGAGTTGTATTTACGCACGGGGAAGGTTTTAGCACCCCACGCGTCCGTCACAAGGGACGGCAGCCTTTAATCAAGTGTGCGAATATGACTTCAATTTGTTTTATTTTCCCTTTTACGTTTTCATGTCTTTTGTGCCTTTTGTATTTTTTATCTTTTTGTGGTTGACAAGGGTGTTTCCCTTGTTCCTATGTATTCCTCCATTGTGATAAGGAAATCAGACCTACATAGTTCTTTGAGAACTGAACGTTGGTTAAGTTGTTTTTATCTTTTTTCGAAAGATAGATTTTAATTGAACAAAGGTCATTTAAGGCGTTGGACCATTAAACGATCTTTTGATTTTGAAAGGATAGAAACGTTAAGGCGTTGGACCATTAACGATCTCTTGGGGTGGTCGACAAAAGCGGGGCTCTTACTCCTACGTATCCTCAATTGCGATGAGGAAATCAGACCTACGTAGTTCTTGCAAAGCGATAAAGTTACATGTTGATTATATGCTTTTGAACGGTCCATGTTAATCGATAAAAGCAAAGAGGACCGTTTAAGGCGTTGGACCTTAAAACAGTTTTTAGTGATTTTTGTGGACAAAGCTTGATTTGTGAGTTGATTTTAGCCTTAGTTTCACTTTGGTTATTAGTCAATTGATCCAAGGAAACTTCCAAAGAAAAACGTCCGATTGATTTTTTGATTATTTCATTCAAAGATATTTTGATTACTTTATTATTATTTTTCAAGATATTTTGATTATTTTATTATTATTTTGCTTTTTTTGGTTTAACCGAGGTTACAACGTGAACGATCAGTTAGATTTTGTTTTAACAGTGATTAAACGAGATTACAACACAAATGATTGGTCAAAATTCATTTTATCATTTATTAGGCGAGATAACGGCTTAAACGATCGGTTAAAGCACGTTAAAAACAGAAGAAACGAAAACCGAAAATGAACGAAATGAAGATGAAAGCTAAAAACACAAGAAATGAATTGAAAGTCTCGGATTCGAAAACTTACCCGTTGAAGAACAAAGAACGGTGAAGAACAATGGAAAACCTTCACATATTTGCTCACGGAAATGTCTCAGAAGCGTTATGGAAGAACCTCGACTTGGATTTTATTCACGGAAACAATTTTTTTCACCCAAAATAGCTGAAATGCATAGCAAGGGGGATTAGGGATATTTGGAATAGCCCCCTTTTACCTATTTATAGGAAAAATGGGGAGGAGGTTGCCGCCCAGCTCGTCCAAGCGAGTCGAAAATTTGAAAATTGCTATTTGCACCCCCTTTTGATAAGTTCACCCCCCCTTCTTTCGTAATTTTACAGAAAAGTTATGGAAGCTTTACAGAAGCATATAGGACTTGACTTTATTCTTTTTTTCTCTTCCTTCTCACCCATATTAAGTGAAATATGTTTATTTAGGGTTTTAGGAATTTTATAGAAGCATTATGGAAGCTTTAAGCAAGCATATAGGACTTGATTTCCCTCTTTTTCCTCTTCTCTTTCACCAATATTAAGTAGAATAGGCTTACTCAAAGTTTTAGGAATTTTACGGAAGCATTACGAAAGCCTCGAAAGCTCCGGAAACCATTTTCCAACAAAATGTGGAGGATCTTTATAAGTTCACCCCCTCCCCTTTGCTAAATGCACTCCTTTTTATTTTCACACCCCTGTTTACTAAATACACTCCCCTTTTGCTTTTTTTTTTTGCTGATTCTTTTTCCGTAACGTTACGGAACTTTACGGATTACGTAATGATACTTGTTTTCTTTTCGTAATGTCGCGAAACTTTACGGATTACGCAACCATCCCCTCTTTGACTTCTGGAATGTTACAGAACTTTATGGATTGCGCAATAATGCTTCCTTTCGGCTCCCGACATGTTGCAGAACTTCACGGATTGCCTAACGATGGGTGTCAAGTACCTCGAAGCGGTCAAGCGAAGGTTGCATGCTACCAAACAATGGTCCCCGGACGAAATAAGAGTATGACAGTTGCCCCTCTTTCCTTGTCTTCTATTGGAGATAAAAGGGAAGTAAAGATAAGACACTAATTTCGTTCGAGCAGAACATCATTTGACCGGTCGATATCCCTGCAAGCAGAACCTGTCGTTCAGAAAGAAAAGAAAGGCAGCAGAAGCGTCAACAAACTTCAGTGTTTTGAAAACGACAAAGTTGGACAACCGTGACACTTCCCTTCACTATTGCACCCGATCGTCTCTGCCCCGCAGAAAAGAATCACGCGCGTCGCTGGGCTTTGAATGTTTCCAGACGACGAGAGTAAAAACCTACAAAATTTTGAAAATGATCAGCACCGAACGACCAACATCATCCCAATACCGTCGAATTCATTCCCCTCGATTGACGAAAGGCGCGGATGACCATAAGGTATCTTCGCCTACCACCTGACTCGCTGTCCCTGGATGACAAAAGGTGCAGAAGACAATGTCAGTTTCTTCGCGTCAACGGGCTCGTTTGCCCCTGGTTGACGAAAGGTGCGCGTAAACCATAAGGTAACCCCGCGTGTCACCTAACTTCACGGGTCAGGACGACAAAGTGCAGGAGACAATGTTAGTCTCTGCGCGTCAACGGGCTCGTTGGCCGCGATTGACAAGGTGCAGAGACGACGTTAGTCTCTGCGTGCTGTCAGGTGTGGAGTCTTATAGATAGCAAAAGAGTGCCGATGACCAATAATTTGTCTCCGCGTACCATCGGACTTAATTGTCTCTGGATAGTGAAAAAAGGTGCAAATGACCATAATTTTCTCTGCGTGCCAACAGACTTGATTGTCTCTGGATAGTGAAAAAAAGGTGCAGATGACCATAATTTGTCTCTACGTGTCAATAGATTGATTGTCTCTTGATGATGAAAGGTGAAAAAAAGTGCGGGACCATATGGTTCCCCCGCATCTCATCGGACCCGCTGTCTCTGGATGACAAAAGGTGAAAAAGCTGTGGGACCATATGGTTCCCCTGCATGTCATCGGACCCGCTGTTTGTGGATGACAAAAGGTGAAAAAAAGTTGCGGGACCATATGGTTCCCCCGCATGACATCGGACCCGCCGTCTCAGGATGACAAAAGGTGAAAAAAAGTGTGGGACCATATGGTTTGATGTAAGCTCCATTGGAGCTTGTAGGCCTAGGATCTTCTTCATCAATGGATTCCTTTGCTTCTTGGAAGATGAATGGCAGCGGAATGGAGAAGGAAGAGAGAGAGGAGACGCCACTTCAAGGAGAAGATGAGTCAAGAAGAAGCTCACCACCATAGAGCCATGGATAAGAGCTTGGAGGAAGAAGGAGATGAATGAAGGGTGAGGGAGAGAAGAGCACGAAATTTAGGGCCTCAAAAGAGGTCTAAACTTTGAAGTTTAATATTCAAATGATCAAAGTTCAAAAAAAATGCACACACATGACCTCTATCTATAGCTTAAGTGTCACACAAATTGGAGTGAAATTGAATTCAATTCAAATTTAACTTGAATTTGTTTAGCCAAACTTTGGAGCCAAAATTTCACTAATTCCCGATTAGTGAATTTTAGTTATGGTTCAGCCCACTAATCCAAGATCAATTCCAAGATTCTCCACTAAGTGTGCTTAGGTGTCATGAGGCATGTAAAGCATGAAGGACATGCACAAAGTGTACTATATGATGCGGCAATGGGGTGCAGTAAGCAAATGCTCACCTCCCCCTCAAAATTTAATTGGATTGGGCTTCTACGAATTCAATTAAATTTATTTCAACCACACACATCAAATATTCACTTAAGTGCATGTGAAATTACAAAGCTACCCTTAATACAAAAACTAGTCTAGGTGCCTAAAATACAAGGGCTGAAAAATCCTATATTTCTAGGGTACCCTACCTACATTATGGAGCCCTAAATACAAGGACCAAAATTAATGAAACCTTAATCTAATATGTACAAAGATAAGTGGGCTCATACTTAGCCCATGGGCCCGAAATCTGCCCTAAGGCTCATGAGAACCCTTGGGTCTTCTCTTGCATCTCTGGCCCAATCTACTTGGAGTCTTCTATCCAATGCCCTTGCGGGGTAGGATTGCATCATTCCCTCCCCCTTGAAAAGGATTTGACCTCAAATCCTGAGGTTCTTGAAACTCTGGGATTTTTTCTCAAACACCTGTAAAAAGAACAAAAAAAAATATATTAGTGTGTTTGGTATGTTGAAGTAAGGTAAGGTCTGAAAACCCATTTCCTAGGCATCTTCCCATGAAGGAAAATGGTT